>NW_028292575.1:10185559-10359526 GCF_029948245.1 Actinia tenebrosa
CCAGCTTGGGGCCGGACGGGATCTTAAGATAACTTAAGATATTTTAATAGTAGGCAGCAGAGTAGGAAAACACTTGACGAAAATTGTCGTAAAATACAGGAAAATCGCTTACCTTTCACATCATCAAATCCTAAAATTGTGAGGATAGCAAGACCACAGAGTGGTAGACTTCTGATGCTTCGCGTCCAACCACAGCGACATGACATGTTGTAGTATTAAATCTACTGTGAATTAAATGAGGCAGCAATTAATAACATTTTACGACGTGCCTCAAACTTCAAGAAAGCTAAATCCTTGCACTGATTTCAGTATTTTACCAATGAGCTATGAGATAAAATCATGGCTATGTACTTACTGGTCTGTTCACTGAGTTGGGGTCTGTCAGTCGATCAAGTCTGTAGTTGATATACTCCACTGCACAAACACAGTTGATCTTATTAATATTCTGGGTATTCCAAACATGTACTCATCAAGTATGGTGCATCCTGGTTTGGGGCTGTTGATGACTGGAGTGGTTTACGGATAATGTTTTCCGAGGACAAATAAAACACTTCAAGGGCTGTTGGTTTAGATTAATCACGAACCCAAACAACGTCTAGAGCAGCAGGAGAAAGGTTGTCGTTTCTTAAAGGTCTTTTTATAGAAGTATGTGACCTTTTGCCATCGATATTTTGGCGATCAGGATTTTCGCCCTTCCCGAATTTAATACGCTACAAAAATGGTTTAGATTAGCTAGTGGAATTTTGAAAATGGATGAAAAACAAGCCCGTTTACCACTCAAATGGTTACAACTTTATAAATTCTTCTGAAAAAAAAATACTGCTACAAGCAACTTTTTAAACTTCGGAACCGATTTATTCAGAGAATCAGCTTGAAAGCGAACCGTGCAGCCTACTAATTTTGTTTTTAGACCTAATAACATCAAGTATGCCTTTTCCCCAGCAAGGTCTTCTCACTATTTGCACAGGATGTGCGACAAACCGCCAACAGCAGTAGCGGTTTGTACCTGGTGTTTATGGAAGGAAGTAATGAAACTAATAGGTAATCCCGTTAATAGTGTGATAAAACTAATTAGTTAATGAATTGAAATGCTGATAATGACCCTATAGCGGATGCCTAGTATTAAAATTACACATTGTATTCAAACAATGAGGTGAACTTCCCGTTACGTGGATCACTTGTTGCAGTATTAATAACAGGAAATTTGCGCACGTTCCCCAAGTTTTTCCTTTGTATTTTTACCTTGAATAGAAGGAAAAAGAGGAATTATGCCACTTCATAGTTTTTTAAAACAAATTATCTGTAAATTCATGAGTTTATAAAAATTGACTAATTTGCTAGATCTTTCCGTCACACTTCAGAAGGAAGGCTTCTCCAAGCATGCGCAAAAGAGAGCGGTCACGTTCACTCATGATTAGAAAGGTCTTCTGTTGTCTCACAGTCAGTACCGTCGAGTGTATGATAGTATCATTTGGTAGAATAGAGATAGCTGCGCGTATTTAGTGTATAAAAGGTCAATATGTAATCTAAATGAAGACTTCACTAATGTGATGTTGATGATGTGCCTTTTTATGATATTGTGGTTATACTGAGTAGTGTTAATAATCTATTAAATGGAAAGATGTAGTGCAAATCTCCTTGCGTCTAGTGATGCCTATGATTACTAGCCAAAGTGGCACGACTTATAATTGAAGTTTATACAATAAATGGAAGCACGTGTAGAGTTGCCCTCAGATAGAGTTGCTCTCAAGCTGCGTTTAATCTGTAGATGATACTCGACGCCTCAAGGTGTTGGATCTGGTTAGCCCTAGGTCCCTAAGGGACAAGGTACTTTTAGCACAGAACCGTCTGTGATTGATACATATTATTTATCATGATGACCCAATGCCTGGCCAATTGCCTGTTCCATTTGATGTGCGCTATTGATATATCATGATCAAGTACACATACAACTGTGATACAACTGTGTCGTGGTGCAACTTAGTTTTAACGGGTTGAAATTTAAGACAAATTCCTGAGTTTCTAAAATCTTCTCTTGGCCTCCCGATTTGGAACACTACCTTCCTCTTGGACGCGCGATGTTTAACAGTTGAGAATGGCACACGCCTAACAGGAAGTTGTAGGATTTCCGTCGTTACATGTGAGCTGATTAACACGAACATTTATTACTTTCCTTGTGGACGTAAAACTCTTCTTTACTGACAGTTATTATGATTAATCTCCGCTTGGCAGGGGGTTTTTCCGGCATAACGGATGTTAATGATGGTACACACGGGAAATGGATCGCTCATTTACGCATTGGTATTTGGATAGTATGAATAGTGACAATACCGTATGTTTCCCAGTCACTAGAAAATTTGATTTGTCATTTGGAGTGCACGTGAAAATATTCCAAAAAGTTTGACAATGGGCAAGACAATGGGCCTGAACAATGGGATTAGAGATGTTAAGCGAGGACTTCCGATAGATGAAACTTTATGAGTTCCATTACAGTAAAGGTTCTGAAAACATCTTTATATACTTGAATGAATAGACCGAGCGCGAAGAGGTTAGTTGATGGTGAGCAAACCAATGACAGACAAAGAAGAACAAAAAGAAGAAGAAGAAGACAAGACTAGAAAAAGTAAAAGAAAAAAGAGTATAGGTGTACTAAACGATGGCCCATTTCTCACTGGTTTTTTTTTTTTTTTTTTTAATTTTTTTTTCTCACTGTACATGATACAAATATGATTTGCACAAATATACTAGCAGCGCGTATAACGATAATATAACGAGCGATATTACTGAATAAGAGGTCAACAAATGTAATGATTTAGACTGACATTAACCCTGTACGCGTAAGGAAAAATGACTTTATTGCGGTTCTTTAGGCTGTTATCTGAAAACATTTTGAAAGTAAGTAGTGCTAAAGCAGTTC
Source organism: Actinia tenebrosa (assembly GCF_029948245.1). Taxonomy (NCBI): domain Eukaryota; kingdom Metazoa; phylum Cnidaria; class Anthozoa; order Actiniaria; family Actiniidae; genus Actinia; species Actinia tenebrosa. The sequence continues at coordinate 10,188,477 of NW_028292575.1, forward strand.
TTGGCCCGATAGGCACTATCTTATGGGGCACTGAGCGAAGGTTTATGATGCATAGGCCGGGCAGGGATTAGTATGAGAAAAAAGTCATTTCAGTCACTGTATTTGTACCAGATCTTCACATCTCCATTTGGGTTCAAGAACAACCATCTCTTCTTGTTCTTCGCCTTCAAATTGATCTTCTGGTTCTAGCACGACTTCAATGAGTTCATATTTTCCTCTCTGTTCACATCCAAAGTCAAACGTATATTTCCCTCTTCCTTTTGGTAGGTCCTGCTGCATAATACCGGTGTAACGGTGATCTGTATGGATCAACTCACCAGCCCCCTCCATACGGCCATTCACCCACGTCCCTTTATACTTTGAGCCAGTCTCTGCATATGTGTACACGCCCTGACCATGACGCTGATTTTGGGACCATTCTCCTTCATACGTATCACCGTTAGCATAGTAATAAGTGCCCTGACCGTGCCTCTCGTCGTTGATCCAGAACCCTACGTATTTGGTTCCGTCGGGGTAAAAAAATGTTCCCTCGCCATGCTTCTTGCCATTGGCGTAGTTCCCGACGTATTTGCCTCCCTTTTTGAACCTGGAAATAAATCAAACAATGATAAAATTCTTTTTCATTTAACTTCGATCTTTTACGAATTGAATCAATTTAGTATCAGTAAAAATATATAGCCTGTCATTGAATGGAAGGGACACCACAACAGCTTTCGCCAATTATAGTGGGTTTGTCAGTCACAAATTGAGAAGAGACCTATTCCGTCTACACTCTTGAATTTTGTAACGGAACAATCAGTATGTCACTCAAAATCTGCAAAGTGGTGTGAATAGGCTCTTAGGAATACTTGCAGTATTGTAAATCGTGTTGACAAAGAAGACAAGAAACAGTCAAGCATCATTTATCACAGCTTTTTTCTCTCCCAGCTGAGGTCATGGCTCAAGGCTCTGCATTGGAGATTGTTGTGTTTTTTTTGTAATTAGTGCAATTTAGAGCAATTCAACTTGTAGCGATGAGCAATAGTTTAGTCGGCTTTTCCTTTTCTTCTTTCCTTTCTCTTCTAGGGCTATTTTCACTGCTCATCAAGACTGTTTCTCTCAGCAAGTTGCCGCGACGGGTCGTATCTCAGGAAAACGGTACTATTTGGCGCACACGTCACCTGTCTGTTTTTAAGTCACCAAGATCATTAACAAGACTATTTCTGGCAGCTAAGCATGAAGAATATAAGCGTAGGAAGTCGTATTGTTGACTGATTTTTTTATACACTAGCTGAACGGATGTTTCAAAATAAGTTTCAAAAAACCTTTGACCAATTCATTAGCATCCCTTGCCGGGCTTGACCAAAGAATTCTAGCGTTATTTATTGATATTTATAATGCTAAACTAAAAGCGGATTAGTCCCTCCGCCAAACAACGGGAGCCAAATCGGATTGATTTAAACATACTTACTTGTACGTTCCTTGACCATGTCTTTTACCGTGCACATACTGTCCTTCATAAACGTCACCATTAGGTAGAGTAGCTTTCCCTTTACCATGTCTTTCTTCGTCTTCGTTTCTTTCTCCTTCGTATTCACCCAAATACAATCCTTCGTCCTCCACCGACTCTTCCTCTGAATCAGACATTGGCTGTTCTTGAGAAAATTTAACAACCATAAGAAAAGACTGAAAAACTTCGATCGTAATAAACTGAGCCGGTCGGCGGTCGGCTTGATGGAGTGTGAGTTAAAGTTTGTTCGGCAATGAAGAAACTGCTGTTTAAATTTTGAGTTTATAAACTGTGCAGTTGTTATGTGTTGTTTCTAAGGAATGAAAACACACTGAATATGAATTCATGAGCGTCAAAAATGTGTAAATAAGAAAAAGATGTTGATTGGACGAGAAGACGACATGAACAAATAATGCGTAACATCACAATGGCTTCCAGAAGCAAGTTTATTGACTTTAGGATTTCTTTCATTTGCATAAGCTAGACAAGGCTACTGCACGGCCATCCTAACTCGACGTCATCGTATAATCACGGATTATCTTCGATGATCATTAAAAAAGGCTTTTTTCAGATCTACTAAGTGCTGGATGTGGTCTTAACGTGGCTTGCTGCCGGGACAGTGGACCAACGCACAGATCCTGACCACAATGCTATAAAAAGAATAAAAAAAGGAAAACAACCCCTAAACCCCTGTATTTTATTAGTCAAAAATGTTTTACATTCTTTAGGGTTTTGTGGAGACCTACTTTAATCTATAACTGTTACCATATCTGCCTATCTGTTGTAATATTACTCTTGGAGTTCCTGTGGTATATGGTTCAGCGAGGGACTGCGTAATTGCTTAGCAACCGGTTAATATTACCATCCAAGATGGCGGACGAGCAACAAGAAGCTTCTCTTGTCTTTATTCCATGAATTCTTTGCAGATAACGTCCGTTAATAAATAGGTATGTAATGAAATAAGGATTTTGAAGATTAAGGTAGACATTTCTATTACAGCCTGCAGGTATTAATCATTTGAGTCAAAAAGAAAACTGGAAAAAATGAGCTCAATAAGGCACTTATGACTTTATAGTTCCCTAGTCCCCCTAGTTTAGTAGTGGTATTTGCCCAACTTAACTTAATTTTTTTATCAGTCTTCCCTTCTCCCAAACGACTTGGATGGTCTATTAAAGTATGTCGTACTTTATCTCTCACTTGTTACAACCAAAATAAAATGTAACTCTTATTTCGTCACTTGTGGTTCCAAGATATAGAAAAGACTTCGACATTTGTTTTTACCATTACAAGAAGTGTGAACATGCAGTCCAGGGCTCGTTTGCTTCTTGAAAAGGAACAGTTTAAAATGAAGAAAGATCCAGTATGGGTAAGTCATGTAGTATTTCTAAGAACAATCTAAGAGTAATATGTTGAGTCTATAGGGTTAAATGTTCTGATATCGAATGAACTACAGTACTGTATTCTTGTTTCAGGGAATAACAGCACAGCCTCTTAACGAAGATGACTGGTTCACATGGGAAGCAACTGTTAAAGGACCAAAAGATACTCTATGGGAAGGTATGTGTTAGCATCATAGAGCAGTATGTTTATGTATGACTGTAAAATGCTCATGGTACAAACACGGTCTTCACACAGCAATGCATACGCCAGCCCTTTCAATTTATTGATATATTTTAATGTTTCGACTTTCAGGTGGAATATTCAAGCTATATTTACAATTTAATGAAAACTACAATTGTATTCCTCCAAAGATATATTTCCATACTGTGCCTTTCCATCCTAATGGTGAGTATAATCATCAGCCAGCCTACTTTAGACTTGCTGTCCTAACTGTGGTGAATGTGTTTGTAACAAGTCAACAGAAAAAAACCTGGAAATAAATATAAGGCACAGTTAAGGAGAACTTTCTCCTCCATGATTCTCTCTCAGCTATCCTCCTCAATCATACATTCAGAGATAAGAAGGTACATTGGATGCAAGAAGGGATTACAGTGAAAGCATGTTTACATGATTACATATGAAAGGGAGTCACAGAGAGGATTGAGAAGGAGGAGGAGTAAAAATGTGTAGGGATGGAGAGGGGGGTGGATGCCTAGGGTTTAGAGGGTACTGTAACTATGTTTCTTATTTACAAGCAAATTAGTATCCTTTTTTTAATATGATTAACTATCATTACAAGCTATTGATGGATAAATATATTATCTTCAGTCGATCCAGTGTCAGGGATCCCATGTATAGATTTCCTGGACAATCAAGAGGAATGGAAGGAATATTACTCCATTAACTACATGCTACTAAGTATACAAATGATGTTGTCCAACCCAATCCTGGACTACTCTGTGAATGTAGAAGCTGCCAAAATGTGTCACATTGCTCCTAGTGCTTACAAGCAGATGATACTGGAAAATGTTCTGGCCAGTAAAAGAGTTGATGGTAGGTTCAGCTTATGTGATGCCATTAGGATATTACCTTTAAGGATGTACAGCAATGATTCAATAGGGAAACAAACAAACAAAAAAAAACATTATGCTCCAAATAGACCTTATTAATTGTGGTGCAAATATGTTTTCCAATTACAAAGGCCCTATAGGGGGAGGGGGGTACCTATGTCCACAGTCTAAATTTCACGACTGTCTATGTTGCGATTTCAGAAGGTTCTTGTGTTATTTGGATGACTTTACCCCTAACAGGGCATCACTTTTGATAATTCATTAGAGTAGACTGTCATTGATCTCTTGTTTGTGACTCTCATGTTGTTGTTTCAAGGCCATCTCACTTGTTTGACTTTACCCCTAACAGGGCCTCATTACATATATCATTCCTTTGTTTCATCTTTGTGCATGGGAAGACATGTGAATGTAGATACAATTCAAACAAAAAAATCTGATTCTCAAAGGAATAATGAGATCAGTAATATGAAAACATTGAGCCCAAGCTAAAGGGGGCTAATGTTGTCTGGTTGAAACTAGAGCAACTTAAGCAATGACTAAATCTGGATTTAGAACTTAATTCTCTTTGTTAATCTGTCGTTCTTGGTGATACATATGTGACTTGACTTGATTATTTACTTTTTAACTCTTTCAGCTGGCTTGAAGCCACATTTGGAGAATGAAATTGAAGTGACAAAACCTGAGAAACAAGAACAACCGGCTAAAAACACGGAGCAAAGTAATAAACGACTTCAGATTGCCAAGATATCATTCGATGATTATCATTCTCTTTGGAGTGGTATAGCAACCACTAGACCTGTACCAAGCTCTAAGAACCCACTCAATGAAATGTTGAAATCTGATTCAAAGCTACAAGCAGCTCACTTTGGAATGGAGCAGGAAGAATTACAAGAGGAAATAAAAAAACAAATAGCTGAGCATAATTCACTCATGTATGGAAAATTTGATCAAAGCACCGAAAAAGCAAAGGATTTAGAGGAGTTAAAAGCTACTAGAATCAATATGCTCAAGCAAATTTATCTTCCAAAACACCAAGGTACACTTTACAACACTTTATTTTGTCTTATTTTAGTACATATATTACCAGACTTATCATTTTATTCAACAAACCACATCCCTGTTTCTAGTACCCACTCATCTTTTGCATAAAATTTGGTTGAGGGGCACTACTAGGAATCAGGATGGGTTTTGGATGGTAAAACTTTTCTCTTTTGGGCTACCTGTGGCTGCTGGAACCCCTAATATTAAAATCGTGCATCCCACACTGCTTAGTTTTCTCCCTCAAACAAAGTTCTTGCTTACCATTTGTATTGAATTTGATGTTTACCCCTCCCCCTCAGTTAGTTATGTTAAATCTTACGCAGATCTATTTTATCAATGTTAAACCAGGTCAAGATAAATCTACTCAATCTCTTGAGCCTTCATCTGCATCATTATCAGCATCAATACCAAAAGAGATCGAGCCCTCAGAACAGGAGGTACAAGACTTATTAAACTGGTCTAGTAACCTTGGCAACAATGATGTAGCATTCTCATGAAGTTATGTGATGAGATGTTCAGGTTACCATGGCGATAATATTATTATGGGACATAGTAACACCTTATAATCATGATGATAACCATAGCAACAAGTACTGTACATTACATTTGTGGAGTTCCCATCATTGGTTAGGTAACATCAAAGACCCAACGATCCTCATACATTAAAATGGGTCATAACTTTGTATTTTGAAATATACTGTATATAGGTTTTATTACTGTAGATATATGTGTAAATACTTTAAATAAAGCCATCATTTAATAGTGTCTTTCAGTAATGTCAAGACTCCATTTGAGCATCATGTCATATCTTTAGTATGAAACGTATAAGCTGCCAGTTTCCTCTGATTTATAGAACTCCTGGCTCCATATTATGATGGTTAGTATATGCTATCTTTTTGTATAGCTGCCCAGTGGGTTGTCGTAACTATTATCATGGAGGGTTTGTATAGGTTGTTATCAGTATATAGGTGTTGAACCAGTGTGTAATGTGTCATTGGTGTATGTATAATCAGCTATGATGAAGGTTTTGTAGAGGTTGTAATCAGTATATGTGTGTCATATTAGTGTGTAAATCTGTGCTCATGTATCGACAGTGTATGGTGGGTCATTAGTATATGCTGAAGAATGGTCAGTATTCCAGTGCACATCATCGTACATCTTCTCTAGTAGAGTTCTCAACATGCTGGCATGATCTCCGTCTCTTACTTCAGCCACAACTTTACACTAGAAATTTAACAGTATATAATAGCAAATTTAAATTCAGGTATATATAATTATTATTGATCATAAATCCTATAAATAAACAAGCATGCATCAATAGTTATAGACAGAATAAGTGTACATTGGTGTTTGTGGGGGTGGGGTGGGTAAGGGCATGTTGACCCACAGCCTAAATGTTATTTACCTGTACTTTGAAGGCACTACTTTTCAACCAAGCTCTCTCGTGAAACATGTCTTTAATGCTAAGATTTAAGGAAATAATGCAAAATAAAAATAGGACATAACAATGTAATGTTCCACGATTTTTCTTTTTTTCATTTTCTCTTTCTCCTTGTTTTTCATTTCTTTTTGTTTTCCTTTTCTTTTCTATTCTATTCCATTTCTTTTCTATAATCCTTTTCAGTATTTAGCTTAGAGATTCATTGATTTGAGAACGTATTTAAAATTTCACATTGGATTTCTTCACGTACCTTGCCCCAGATGAAGCTAAAACATTGACAAGTCTATCAATACCACCGGGTCGATCACTGACTGTCACAATAAACCGTACCAGCCTACCGTCAGTAGCTAAACCCCTGTCTATACATCTACCAACTACAGCTGGATCGATGTTACCTCCACATAAAGGGATTACAACCCTGCAAAAACAGTAGTGGTGAATGCGTTACTATCAATCTTAGCGTCACGCAATACGAAAGTCGCGCTAAAATGTTTTAGTCCATCTAAACTTTAAAATAAGAACTTTAATAGTGAAATATGAATTTCTTGGATAGAAAACCAAAAAATAATTTGATAACTAACCTTTTTAAGATGGATTTAACCTTTCCATATAAAAATAGATAAATAAATCGCATTGTTATTGTTACCAGATGAAGTGATTTTATAAAAATTTAATTATTTCTCAAATAATAATAATAATTTATTATCGTACATACGCTTTTAATTAGAAATTGAAAATATTAGAGAAGTTAAAAACCGGGCACGAGTTATCAAAAGGATCTGTACTATTATAACACACTTCCAATCAACCCGGGCCTTTGTAGCTCAGTGGTTAGAGCACTGGTCTAGTAAACCAGGGGTCGAGAGTTCGAGTCTCTCCAAAGGCTTACTTTTCGAATCCTCAGAAAATAGCATGCAACCAACAAATCCTCTTCTGAACTGTTTTAAAAGTAGCCTAACTTTTTGTGGCTCAAATTCTAAAAGTAATCTTAAAATAATTTGTCATATATACCTTTTACCACTGAGTTCTGGTAGTTGACCAGAGAGAACAGCAGCAAAGCCAGTCGCTCCAGCTCCTTCAACAACAGCCTTCTCCATCTCTATTAGGTAAAGGATAGCAAGACCTATGTAATCCTCACTTAAAAAGAAAAAAAGTTGGAAAATTAGTTGATAAAAAAAGTTCGGATAATGTCACTTGTTCACCACAGGGATGTCCACGACAGCACAGCATGTTCGGGATTCGGGATTACACTGTAATGTCATACAGATACTCGAAACAACTTATTATAGCGTGTATGCGACTACTGAGCCGTTTCTTAGCAACCATTCATTGTATACCTGACGGTGATAATTTTATCCACCAGATCTTTCGAGTTAGCAAACGCAGAGGTTCCCACCTGAGGTACACACAGACCTGGAATTGAAAAAAAAAAAAAAAAAAAAACCACAAGCCGGCAGACTTTCTTAAAGTCCCTCCTACCAAGGCAAGAGACTCACCTCATTATGTTTGAGCGAGGAGAGGAGAGGAGAGGAGAGGAGAGGAGAGGAGAGGAGAGGAGAGGAGAGGAGTAGTATAGGGAATGGGGGTTCCAGCGCAATCTCAACACGGGGCAAGACCCGTGTCAAAAATCCACCTACGGACGACCCCCACTCCAAGTGTGGTTGAGGGCAACAGCGCACTTAAATATGTTAGTCTATATATGGAGTGCGAAGATTGTAAAGAGTTTGCTTATGATTTCTGTGTAAAGTGCTTGAAACCCAAGTTTGTACCTACTAAGCCAAATAAGTATGTTTGTTGTGGTAAGAAAATGCAAATAGAAGACGACACGTCAGCACAGTGTTACGAGTGTGGTAAGAATATTCGTAATGCCGTACCAAATGCTACCAGAGAGCAGTATTACGCCAATGGAGGTCGTAAGAAAACGCCATATAAGAGAATAAAATACTTCAGGGACTGGATGAGTCATATCCAAGGTTTACATCCGATATATTTAGACAACGAAGTAAAGAAGAAAATCATAGACCATTTAGAAGAGCCAACCCCACAAAGTCTACGGAAAACGTTGAAAAAATTAAAGCTAGGGAAATATTACAAAGCTATTCCCTATCTTTTGTCTGAAATTACCGGTAAGTCTATTCCTGAGGTTTCTGATATGACAAAAGCCGAGTGGATGTTTTGTCGGCTGAATAAGGATATTCCTTATTATCCTGACGTAATTTACGAAATATTTTATAAAATAGACCCCAGTCACCCGCTGTTAGAATGGATTCCGAGAAGATGATTTTACACAAGTTTTTTCACATTTGTGTAATATTTTGTGAAAACGATGCAGGCTGCGTAATATTTTGTGAAACTAATTTGCATATGAACCAGACAGCCGGCGTTCAATATGTAAATAGAATCCTGTTTTGCTTTTTTCAAAGCAGATGTTTACTGAGCAAGCTTTCTTTGAAGCTCTTCTTTTGCCTCCTGGTAGATCTTTTTGCGAGATTCCTCGGAAAGATCTTTTACGACTGTTTTTTTGTTCCTTATGTCCGACTTTAGTTTCTCGTATTTGTCTTCTTCGGTCAGAATAAGCGAGAATTCTACGTCGTCTATCTTTCTGTCACGCAAAGCCTTTGAGACAAGGTCGGTAATAGTATTTACTTTAGCCCTAGACAGAGCTATTGTCGTGTCATGCTTGGATATTTTCGTGGATAGCTTTTTCATAATACCCGTAGCAACAGCCGAGATAATACCACAGGCTGCCCCAACGCCGGCCAAAGGAACTCCAACGATTATTCCCGGCCCAGTAAGCGAAGTAGCAACGCCGGAGCCCGTTAACACAACAGATATAGACCCCAAAGTTATCGAAATCTTATGTAGCGTACTCCGGGCTCTGACGTACTTTTTTCGGACTTTTTCGTAGTGTTTTGCCTGCCCTTCCAAGTAAGCCAGAATTAAATTTGCTTTGTTGAGCCTAAAGTTTTCACCGTTTAGTTCGTTAGGTGTAGTATAGGGAACATCTGGGTACAACTTAGGTGCTGATGGTATAACATCCATTATATATACTAATGTACGACGCTTTTGGGAATGATATTGAGGAGCAGCCACATCACGACAACCGGGATTACTGGAACTGGAGGGCCTTCAGGAAGATGTTTCCGCATGCAGACCCTAGTAAGTTCGAAAGGAGACCCGATGGGATTTACTATAACGGCTCTAGGATGTACAGCAATGAGGATTTGAAACCTACGCTGGTCGATCAGATAGACTCTCAGCTGAAGCATCCTAAGCCTAAACCCGTGCAAGGTTGGTCAAAGGAATTATTGCTTGGTACCGGTACTTATCCGATACCCGCGGTTTCATTTGATGAACATCCAAGTTTGGACCTAACGTTGAACATGCGGATCTCTAACAACCATTCCTTTCCGTTAAAGGTGCGAGATATCTTCAAAAACGTGCCCATCAATCATACCACCGCAAAAGAAGCCCACGAATGGTTAAGTGGTCCTAACATGCGTTATTGGCCGCAGCAGCTGAACTTTGCGGTTTGGTGTGCCACTAGCGGCTGCGGTGTAAGTGCAAACTTGATGAAGAATTCGATATTTATGTTTCACTTCCACTTTACCGTCCGAAGAATACTGCATGAGATGGGCGTTACTGCATTACCGGGAGATGCCACGTTTTATCCAAGAGATAATAAATACAACGTTCCTGCTTACGACCGACTTTGTAAGGAGTTCGGTGTTGTAGGGAAGGATTTCCGATGCACTACCGGTGCTAACAATGGTTTGGGGCACATTTGGGCTTATTGGGGGATTGGTGGGCACGAGCTAAGCAACAGGGAAGTTCATGCGCTGCAGTTGCGATGGAACACGGGATATCATAAGGAAACTCACGACAGTAGCACCTTCTTTGAACCAAATGCCAAAGCCACTAAGGAAGTCAGAGACGGGCCTCTGTTTAAAGACGAGGGCGGTAAGTATGCAGGGGCTAACCCGCTGATTATTAAGATTACCAACGACGAGCAAACGAAGCAATATCTTAATTTCATACCCCCAGAAGGTAAAGGACTAACTAGAGCCGGCCTTGCCCGTTTGAACCGCAGCATAGAAGCTTACGTGTATTCTATCCTTGGAGCCCAAGTAAATACCCGATCAAGCATAATTGGAAATACGGGCGCCGCAGAAGAGACGCGAGCCGAAGCCTTGATCTTATTCGAAAGTTCGATCTTGGAGGGCGACATTAGCAAGGGCGTACAGCGTTACCAACTAGCTATACAAAATTCTAAGGCGAGGTTGGACTATGCAGTAGCCCCGGGTTGTTGGTTAATGCCTAGTAATTTATCTATTAATACTGGTTCTGTAGTAGGATACAACAACAAACTTCAACGAGCTACTAAGGATATGAAGTTTGGGGTGAACGACGTGAACTCTGACACTCTTAGGAACATTCCTCACTTCGTAGAGAAGCCAAAAAAGTCACACGAAACGAAGCTACCCGTAGTTAAGAAACCATCAAAGAAGGCCCTGCCTGCGATACCTGAGGAATATGACCATAACTTACTAAAGGCCGGCTTAGCAGCTGCAAGCATTGGTCTGAGCTATTATATATGGCGGTGAGTAACCCCTACATGGCTGGAGTAGATTGCGTTTATACGACTTACACAGGTGAGAAAAAATACACCCAGGCATCTTGGGTTGATGTCACGGGCATGTCCGTGAATTTGAATTACTCAGGAAAGAAATTGATCCTTTGTAGTATTTGCATGGGCGCGAGCAGTCACGCCAACGTCGGCTTTAGGTTCCTGGATGACAACGGCGTACTGCAGCCTATGCGTGTGAAGACAAACAACAGGGAGCCTGTGCATTTCTCCGTAGAGCCGAACACCGACAGCGCTGAGAATTTATCGGTTTGGACTTTTCATATGGTCGCCGATTGCCATGGGAAGGTAAAGCTGCAAATGCGCGTAGATGACACCGGGAGCGTTTGCATAAATAGCATAGAAAATCAGAGAGATGAAAAATATAACCACGCAACCATTTGCACTCTTACGGTAATGAGTCTCTAGAAGCAAATTTATTTGCTGGTATATATGAACCCACATACTAAGGAGGATTCATTCCTTTATTTTCTGGAGGAAGATAGATACTTGCGTAATGCTAATTGGGTTGACACGGAATTGTGGGTGAAGGTTGGTGGGTTGGGATTGATTATGTGCACAATTTGTATTAGCGTAAGGGAGGAATATGGTATTGGATTTAGAGTAGTAGATGAGAATAACGATCCATTGTTACCATACAGAACACTGAAAAATACTAGACGGTCAGCTCATTTTTCATATGAACCGCCAAATAGTCTAGACGATATAGTACCAATAACCTTTCACATGGTAGCTAATTGTCAATACGCAAAGCTTCAGATCAATACTGACGCAACATCTAACGTTAATGTCGAAGTTAAGATAAACGCTGTTATTTCACAATCAGCTGCGCCAAGCGATTCTACTTTTAATCATAAGACCATTTCTACTATGACTGCCATACCGCTAGTTCCGCATTATCAAGGCGGTGCGAATACTATCTTTACTTATCCCCAGTCGAGAACACCCCGCGCACCCGACGACGATTATAAGCCGCCAGTAATACACAAGGATAAGATCAACCCCGCATCTTCTTCAAAAGGACCACGCCAATAGCGACGACCAAGATCCAAATGTTATTCCCCACGAACTTCAACAGTTCGCCGCCGGTCTTCAGTGCCAGGCTTAAAACGCTACCAAGCAGCCCAGGAAGACCGGCTGCCATCTTTTTTCCCAAGTCCGTTAGTCCATTACCTAATTTCTTTACGCCCGCGCCTGTAGCCTTAAGCGTGGATAGGATGACTCCTACTACGGTACTAATAGCAACCGCAAATGCCAGTGGAACGCCATACTTCAAAAGGGCTCTTTTTACCTTTTCCTTGGTGGTAAGCCCGAGCTCTTTTTCCAGCTTTTCCTTTTGCGCCCGTAATTCCGCAAGGCGTATTTCAAGCGTATCTACTTCCTTTTGGGCTGCCTCCCTTTCCTCTTCGGGACGAGTTTGGTCCTCGATTACTTCTTGCTGCCGCTCTATTTGCCCCTCCAGGTCTTCGATGGCCTGATCTCTTTGCCGGATTTGTTCCTCCTTAGCATTGATTTCAGCCATCAACCGTCGCCGTTCCACTAAAGAGCCGGCTATGGTGGTTTGCAGGTTATCGGTATCGTCTTTAATTAAGTCTAACTCTTGCAGGGCGAGGTTAAGAGCCCTTTGAGTTTGATTTCTTTCACGTCGAATTTGGGTTCTTTGGTCTACCAACTCAGCTATTTCTTGATTTTTAAATTCGACCTCCCTCCTATGCGCGTCGGCAAGCCGCTGGTTTTGCTTCATGTATTCCTCCTCCCTTTCTTCCAGCGTTTCCCGCAGCGCTTCCGTTGAGGCGCCTGAGCTTTTGGCCTCCTCCAGGTTCCTTTGTACTTTATCTCTTTCACGCAGGGCTTTATCCAACTGGTTCCTCATTTCTACCATTCTTTCGTTGCCGAACTTCTTTTCAGCATCGACAATTAGCTGAGTTTGCTTTGCGTATTCTTCCTCCCTTTCTTTTAACGTTTCTTGTAGTTCCTCGACGCGTTTTTCTAGCGCAACCTTTTCATTCAGGGTTTGCAACCTTTCTAACATGCTCCTAGTAGCCTGCTGAAAGCCTTTTAATCTTGAGACGTCGCCCCTAACGTCACCATTATCATCAAAGAGGGGTTGTGGTTTCGTCCAGCGGTCTTTGTCAGAAAATCTTAGGTCTTGGACGCTTATTAGGACTTTGTTTCCCTTTTCCGTGAGCCTTACCTCATCAGCATCAAGGTGGGTGTAGCGCAGCTCTAGCTCCTGCTTTGCCCACTCTACGGTTTCCCGCGCGGCTGCTTCCGGCTCGCCCATGTTTTGAAGCTCTATGTGCTCACGCGGAAACGTGTACTCGCGTGCTTTGGGATGTCTTAGGGCCTTTGCAATCCTATCCCTTAGTGAATCGTCGACTTGTTGGGTGGGAAGCAGCGGTTCTTCATCGCCGTCGTTAATGTCAGCCTGACCTTCCTCAGTGGTGGGATCAAAGTCGGGGTCTGTTCCTTCTACTTCCATTATATATGATAAGCTCAAAGTTAAATCCCAACGTATTACCTAAGCAGGTTGGCGGGCTGAAAGCAGAACGCACCTTTCACCGGGTCACCTTTACCCCCAGCAGCGCTAAGCCAGGGGAAACCCTGTACGTAGGCGTGCCCCGCCTAACGGATAACCTAGTCTTAGTTCCTGGCACCTTGGCTTTGAGGTTTGACCTAGCGGTGCAGTCAAGCCCCACAGATGAAAGGATTATCGTTAACAACGTGGGTCGCAACATCGTTTCTAAGATGAGAATCAAGTTTGCTGGGGAATCCTTGCTGGACTTAAATAGGTACGATCTGTATACCACCTATAAGGATCTGTGGTTAACAGCATTTGACCGCGCGCAAAGGATAGAACAAGGAATTGGTAGTGTCATTCTACGTAAGGTTCGCACACCTACGAAAACGCAACCTACTGACGGCAGCGGAGAAACCGCAGTGGCAGACGCAAAGCGAATAAAGACCGCCTATGGTAGCAAGTATGTCATACCACTGGACTTTGAAGTGATTACGAATCACGGTGTGTATTACCCAAGACAGTTATCCGAGCTACAGTTTGAAGTAACTTTAGCAGATGCTAATAACATCATTGGTGGGCTAAGCACTGCACTTACCACAACAACCCCATACTCTATTACCAACTTAGAGCTACAGTACGAAACGGTGTACAGCGAAGAGCTGGCCCGTAGCGCTGGCATGGAATACAGCTCCGGGAAGGCATTCTTATACGACCACGTAGTGATGTATAAGACGTTCAGCTTCCTGGATAAGACGGATGAGGTTATCAACCAAAGCATTAACCTCCCCCGAAGAAGTCTCACGGGGCTGATGCTGGTGTTTGCTAAGCCCTATGAGGCTGGTAAGCGCGACAGCGAAGCCTTTCACAACCCCAACATTACTAACGTTGGCGTGAATATCAACGGCGTTCCAAACAAGGTCTACTCCCAGGGGATAAAGCCCGCAGACGTGTACAGAGAGGCCATGCGCAAGTTTGGCGACCAAATTAGCCCCGAGGAATTCTTTAAGGATAAGTACGCGCTGTGGATTGATATGCGCACCATTAACGACGAAGACCTACATGGTCAGGGTTTACGTCTAGTAAATACGCAGGATGGTATAACATTGGAGATCAAACGCACCAAGAATGCCTCCGCGGGCGACGGCGACAAAATAAACTGCTACGTCTTCGTCGTGTCTGACGCGCAACTGAGCGTAGAAATGAATCAGCTAAAGAGCGTCGCGTACTAGGATGACTGAGGAACGAAGTCATCGATGATAAAATATTTGTCTAATATACAATGCTTCGCGTATTTGAAAACAACGACACCAAACTGCAATGCATAGTGCAAGGCGAAACTTTGTACTTCAAAGCAAAGGAGGTGGCTTTGGCGTTGGGCTATGAGCGCCCTAGAGATGCAATTAGAGCACACGTATCTGAGAAATACCAGAAAAAATGGGTTGATCTACAAGGGGCTGCGAATCACCGCTCCTTTACTACGCAACCAAATGCCGTGTTTATATCCGAACCTGGCTTGTATGAACTGATATTTAGCTCCAAACTACCCAAAGCTGTGGAGTTTCGTGATTGGGTCTTCGAAGAAGTCCTACCCGCGCTAAGGAAAACGGGTAAATATGCAATAGAAAGGCGGTTTGACGGTCCAAACAAGTTAGTATTTAAGATCGAAAACGAAGCCGACCTACACGCGAAGGTCGTCGACTACATACGTAGGTTTTACCCCGATTTCATCATAGCGCCGGGTCTTGGCGAACTTCAAGATTCAGACAGCAAGCGAATAACCTGCTGGCGAAAAGGCTACCAAGCCGGTCAACCCGACCTTTTAATCCTAAATGCGCATAAGAAATACCGCGGGTTGTGTATTGAGTTGAAAACCCCAAAAGGAAACGGCGTCTTATCCGCGAAGCAATCTAAGAAAATCTCACAGCTTGACGTAAATGGTTACCTAACGATGGTTAGCAACGATTACGACATTATCTGCCGTGCCCTGATGGATTACGCGGATGGCATTCGTATTCCCTGTAGGGGCTGTGTGAAGCGGTTTAAGTCCTACGCCACTTTGAAAACACACCTAAAGATATTCCATAGGTATAATGAAGCTCAACTTGGCTCACTTTGAAAACACTTTGAAAACACACCTAAAGATATTCCATAGGTATAATGAAGCTCAACTTGGCTCACTGGCGTGATCTTGCCCACGGTAAAGCATACGAAATAAAAAATTACGTCGTCTTCGAAGACATCGACCGTTTATGGTTAGTCCTCAAAGACTTAGAAGGTAAGGAATATTCCCTTTGGGCGCCGGATTGCGTGCGGTACGTAATTCAGGGCGAGGAATTCACCCACTTACGCAGCTATGGTAAGGTAAATGGCCGATGGAAGTTTGACATTGAAAGAAGAGTCACTCCATCTCCTCTTTGTAGTTAAGCGCCCGCTGCGCTTTAGGATCCGCGGAGCACCAATGCCCCACAAAGGATCCTTCGGAGAATACCCTGTCGCAATGAAGGCAGGTGTATTTTTTACGCGGCTTACGAGGGGTAATGCAGTCGGCAGGTAGTTCGCAAGTAATACAGTCCATATATTGAAAGGGTAATTAGAATGCCTCCCAGAAAGGCAGCTGCGTAGGCTAGCATATACCTTTAAAAGGGGTCTTTATCTTTATTTATTATTATTAGATTATGCAAGCGCCCTTAAAAGGGGTCTTTATTTTTATTTATTATTATTAAATATCCTTAATAATAATAAATAAAAATAAGAATGGGATTTGAGACTCTTTGCGCAAACCCTATCTTACTATCTTAGGTCCTTTCTAACTTCTACGGGCTTTCCTTGCGGCCTCATTGCCGGCATGCCAGGCCTCAAAGCGATCTAAGTACTCCTTAAAGCCGCCTTGACCGTCGTAGAGGCACTGCCAAATATGTTGGTCACTTCTTTGACAGCCGCAGCGCTCACAAAGCGCCTCCCAATGTTCCCTGTTTTCCCACCTTACGCCTTCGACGCAGTCAAACTCCGCAAAGCGCTGGTCAATTTCCTTCTTCCGGCGCGTTAACTTCCTTTGGGTTTCCTTTGGGCAACATCGTGCAGCAACGTCGCCGTGTTCCTCACAGGCTACGCTCAGTAGGTCGTAATTGCCGCGGCACCGATGTCGGTGCCATTCATCGTTCTTGTCCTCCTCGCATCGCTCACATACGTTCTTTAGGCAAACGCGGTTATCAACGTGGTAATCCAACATCTGCGCGCTGCTAAAGAGGCGATTACACTCCTTACAACGCCTTTCGCGTGCCTTCTTAGCGCACACCTTCTTTTCCAGGTGGTATTTTAACATTTGCTTCGAGCTGAACTCCTTGTTACACCGCTCACACTCCATATATAATAAGGATTTAATAACCACTATAAGGGATACCGCATGAAGTCCTCAACGGCCAGAAACTATTCCAAAGAGTGTCTCAGAATGTTGACGTTTAGGTTAAATCTTTGTTAAGGATACCTGGAAACTATTCCAAAGAGTGTCTCAGAATGTTAACAATAAGGTTAAATCTTTGTTAAGGATGCCTGGAAAGCCCGTAAGGATTAGTAGGCGGCTTAAGATAGTAAGGTAGGGTTTGCGCAAAGAGTCTCAAATCCCATTCTTATTTTTATTTATTATTATTAAGAATAATTAAGGATATTTAATAATAATAAATAAAAATAAGGACCCCTTTTAAAGGGCGCTTGCAGGATTCAAAATAGTAAAGCTAAGACACTCTTTGGAATAGTTTCCAGGCATCCTTAACAAAGATTTAACCTTATTGTCAACATTCTGAGACACTCTTTGAAATAGTTTCCGTGGTGTCTTAACAAAGATTTAACCTTATTGTTAACATTCTACGGGGGATATCGCATGAAGTCCTTAACGGACTCCTTAGCCCAACCGGCCATCGTCAAAAGCGCACCAAACCTTTCCGCGCGCTTCAGGCCGCACATTTCATCGTACAATTCCTGCACGCGCTCTTTTAACCGATCGATCTCCTCCCTTTGCATTTCTATGGTGTCTCTTTTATCCTTTGCGTCGCCGGCAATCCTTCTTACTGCGTCCACTGGGTCCATCGTATATATAATGGATCCGAACCATATTCCCTGCAATGCCCTGATAGTAGGACCCACCGGCTGCGGAAAGACCCAATTCGTAGTGGAGCAGCTATTAGGACCCTTTAGATACCGTTTCGACTACGTCGTGCTATTATGCCCCACCTACGTGAACTAACCGCACCTGGACGGGCATAGGAGTGAAAGATGACGACTTCTTTGTAGATATCTTAGATCCTAACGAGTTATCCGGCCATCTTAAGTTTTGGCACAAACAATTCCCCAAGAATACGCAAACCCTCCTTATACTGGATGACATTGCCTGTGGGGACGACGTAAAAAGACGCACTTCCGAGCTCGTTAAACTCGCCTTCAGCGGTAGACACGACAATATCAGCGTTTGGTTGCTTTCCCAGCAGCTTACCAGCGTCTCTAAGCCCTTCAGGGAAAACATAGGTTCACTTGTCGTATTTTATACTCCGAGCAAGTCAGACCTGGAAACCATCTTAAGCGACTACGGCGGTGAGATATCTAAGGAACAGTTACACGAATACATGCGGCACCTAAAAACGCACCAACATTCCAAGATGATCTTCCCTTTGAGGTTTCCGTATTCCATAAAGATATATGGACATTGAGCAGCTCTTAGATGAAGTCCCCGCGCAGTTAGACGAAAGTAACCTTAAGGAACAACTTAACATCCTTGTGTCTTCGGGGAAGTGTAAAGAAATGATAGGTAAGGAACTTACCCATGAGCAAGTTAATAAGTTGTCAGAAGAGGAAGTTAAGAAGTTCCATAAGAGATACGAGGCCGCCCTTGCAAGTAAGACCACGGACGCCGTAGCAGACTCCGCTATCCGACTTGCGACTAAATTGCTTGGACTTGCACTGCCCATAGACGACGTGGAGCAACTGCGGAAGGACATAAGCGAGGACTATGTCATCGCCCAGGAACTTAAGATAACCTGCGGCTGGTTGTCTTTGAAGTGCGGTAAGTTAATGGCAGTCGCCTCTGCGGCACTTCACGTAGCTCAGCACGTCGACTTGAAGGAGGTACTGGTGTCTTGGAAGGACTTCAAGAAGGACAGAGAAGTCGAAAAGGTCTTCCAGGCGGCACTTGCTGAGGTACCTGATCAAGTCGCCTCAAGTACTTAGTCAAGTCGTCCTTAAGTACTTAGTCAAGTCGTCCTCAAGTACTTAGTCAAGTCGTCCTTAAGTACTTGCTCAGGTCATATTAAGTTACTTATCAAGTCCTTCAAGTCCTTAGATATAAATGGAACCAGAGTCGAAGGTAGAGCAGCCCCAAGAGGAGCAGAAGATTACCAAGGCTAAATCTCCAGGCAGAGTCGCTGCCGGAAAGAAGCTCGCGGAGATGAATAGGAAGAACAAAGCCAAAAAAGAAGAAAAGGTGGAGGAAAGAGAAGAGGAATCCTTTATTAATCCTGGGTACGTCATCGGCGCGTTAGGAGTTGCTATAGCAGCAGGCAGCCTTTACTTACAATGGCGGGCTACGAAGCCAAAAGTAGAACCACCAACATATCACGCGCCCGTGCACGCACCTGTGGAACCGGCTGTTAGAAAAAGTAAGATCCCTGAAATGGAGTAGATTTATCACCACGTGCCGTGGCGACCTAGATTTTCCTTCTCGCTCTGTAATATAATGTCGACCGCGTTGTTAAAAACTGTTGAAGAAGCAGCTATTATTACTTCCATCGTTGCGGGTATTGGTTGGGTAGGTAAGAAAGTGCTCAAAGAAGACTTTACTGAAGACCCAAGCAAGAGCTTCGCTAATTTTGCTAAAATGACCGCTGCCGTAGGCGGGGCTATCATGCTAAAGGATTACCTACGAAAGGAAAAGTACCTGCCTACGGCGTAATATATAATGGCTGGCTTAGTCGCAGGTGGAGTCATTGCAGCTTTAGCATTCACTGGAGCTAATTATGGTGGTCAATATTTGGATAGATTAGTCAGAGGCGACAAAAGCGGAGAATTAGCCGCCGAAAGGAAGAGACACGACTTAGCGCTGGAGAAATATCAGCGAGACGTGGCGGCTTGGAATGAAAAAAGACAAGCTTACAGGGATTGGTTGGACAAGAACTACCAAGACAAAATGCAGGCGGATAAGAACTTTGAAAATACAGACTACGCCTTTAAGCTCTATGCGCAAGCACACCCCGACTTTAGGTTAAGAAAGCCTCAGTTCGAGAATTACTACCAGCCTTCTAAAAAACAAAAAGATAGCGAATTGGTCTTCGTAGGAGTCGCAGGGCTGGCGGGAGGCGTGGCCTTGGCGTATCTGCTCTAACGAAGGGAACTGTGTTTCCTGAAATATATGATCGTCTTTTTGGAAAGCGATAAAAATGACTTTACCACTTACTTGAATCCTCCCATCAAAGCCCATAAGGTTAGGCTGGTTAGTTGTTCTTTGTACAATTCTTGGTATAATTTAGTCAATGCCTTGATCACTGAGCATAAAGGCGGCGGCAATTATCAAGGCGTATTGCTGCCCGATGGACATTACACACCAATCACCCTTGCTAAGGAATTAGCAAAACACGGTTATACGCTCACCACAGGATTGCCGCACGAAATGACCTTCAAACATAATATGCCAAACTATTCAGTAACTTTTGGAAAGTCTGACCCATTGGGGTCATTATTATGTGCCTCAGGCAAGACAATTACCGACACAGCCATACCTGTGAAATGGAAAGTCGCATCCTCTTACGAAGTCTATTGCGACTTGGTCCATAGTTACAACGATGGAGAAAAGTCTTCTCTTATGTCCAAGTTTCTACCCAAAGGTAATCCATTTGACCCAGTAGAATACACTCCCATTTCTTTGAGCTATGACTTGTCTAATTTGGTAGAAAGCATAAACATCACCATTAAGGTGGACGGAAAGACGGTGGATTTCAACGGACGCAAGATCAATCTCGTCCTGGAATTCATATAATGGGCCGCGTAGAGGACAAACTCAAGAGGATTTACTATGGGCCTGAAGGCTATTGGAAAGGAGCGTCGGCTATTAAGAAACTCGCGACCGCGGCCAGGGTATCAGAAGAAACGGCTAAGAATTGGCTAAGAAAACAAACCCTCTGGCAGGTTTATCTTCCCGTGCCCAAGTACATTCCCAGGCCCAGCTTTACCGTAAATGTCCCTAATGAAGTTCATCAGGCGGACTTGCTTTTCTTACCACATGACAAGGTGAGAAAAAAGACCTATAGATACGCTTTGACCGTAGTTGATATCGCAAGCAGATACAAGGACGCCGAACCCATAACCAGCAAGGATTCTGGGGAAGTCGCAGAAGCCCTAGGTAGGATTTATAAGCGCGTCTTGAAATGGCCTAAGCTGCTGCAAGTGGATGCGGGAACGGAGTTCATGGGCGTGGTTACCAAGACCCTGAAAGACCACGACACTAAGATTAGGAGAGCCAAAGCTGAGTACCACAGGGGTCAGAGCATCGTCGAAAGATTCAATAAGACCTTGGCCGAGCGTCTCTTTGGGTACCAGTATTGGAAAGAGCTGGAAGATCCCTCCAAACGCAACAGGGAATGGACTCAGAGGCTCCCCCAGGTCATCGCGGCTTTGAACAACGAGGCGGCCAGGGCTACGGGAATAAAACCCAAGGATGCCATAAAAAAGAAACACGTGGAGCACAAGTCCTACGTCAGAAGTTCGAGGGCGGTCTTCCCCCATGAAAAAAAATTAGGTAATGTCACAGTCCGATATCTCTACGGACCGGGTGAATTAGAAGGAGGATCCAAAAGAGCTACGGATCCTAATTGGTCTTTGGAAACTTACCAGATCCGAAGCGTAATAGCTAAGAAGGGTCAGCCCATCTTGTATTATCTTCACGATGGCCCCACACGTGGGTTCGTCATGGAAGAACTGCTTATCGTGTGATGTCCGAATGCTATCGTATGCACTCCGTCATCACACATCCATCGCTTACCGTCAAATGCAGACAGTGACACCTTCTCCTGTGTAACGTTGTGTATTTGATGTCCGTAGCTGCGCAGGCTGTTCATCTTATGCCGCTGTTCCTTACGCGTACGCAGGACCTTCAAGTAGGACTCGTGGGTTATGTCCTTCTTAACCACGTATTTTTTTACACCTTTAGCTTTCTTTTCTACACCATCCAGCTTTAGCACGCTGTACATCTTGGGTTTCAGACCCACGTACTCTACTATGGGTTTTCCTAACATTTCGTCTTTCATCTTCCCAATTACCTTCTTATTCTTCGCAGAGTAAAGGAAGTGCTCCTTCGGGTAACCGCTGGTGTCGTACTCGTCTATGTCGGGGAGGCAGTCTTTGTAAACGTCTTCCGTTTGCACTTCTAGAATTAGGGAGTCGGTGTCTGTGTACAGGAGGCGACAGCGGTCTCCGTACTTTGGCTTAAGCTTATCGTAGTAGAACTCGTACATAAGCAGCTTCGATAGATCCAGCACCGTAAAGCCTGTGTAAACGGGCTTGTTTAGTAAGAGGTTTGCCCTTTTCATGTGAATCACGTAGAAGTTCAGCATTTCTACGTATCTAACGAAGCCTGGCTGTGACACGTATGCTTCTGCTTCCTCTTTGGTGCTGACTATTTTTACGCTTACGCGCTTGCGGATGTTCTCCATTGTCTTTCCGAACACGCTGTTGTTCATCAGTTTGAAGAGGTTTTTCTCGAAGTCATTTTTCGCGGCGGTACGCTTTTGCGTGTTAAAGTCAATGTAGGGGCGCATCCAGGGTTCCTGCGTGAATTTTAGGACTCTGTGGATCTTCTCTACGCGCATTCCGTGTCGCACGTAGAACTGCAGGTTGCGGTAATGTACCACATACTTCTTCTTATCCATCAGGTTCATAGTTAGTTTCCTGTACGGTTTGTAACCAGGGCACATTTGCTTTTGCAGCGGACTTAGCTGCTTAAATGGTATCTCTATCGCTTCTGGTGCTAAGGGGAACTCATTGTGTTCGTCGTGCAGGCGCTCTGGGTACTCCAGATCCACTTCTAAAACGTAGCCCTTGTCTTCCTCCTTTCCTACCTGCATGTAGAAGTCTATCGGCTTCACTGGATCCCATTCGAAGTCTCTCACAGGTAGGTACTGTGACATTGCCCAACCATAAAGGTTATTCGCATCCAGGTAGTAAATGTATGTGGTTGGTTTCTCTGGGTCGTGCTCTACTAAGGGGTTGTTTGCGCGGGCGTAACGTCGGCTGGGTCCGCATACGCCGCCACGAATACCGTCTTCCATAAACCGATACATGTCGTACTCCGTTAGGAGATCCAACTGCGCATTTGTCTTCTTTAACAAAGCACTCCAGCTGAGCCCAGGAGCCGTGTAGAAATTAGCGGGATCCAATCCGTAATATTCCATAGCCATCTTTCTGAAGCTTTGGAAAACATCTGCAAGCAGCACTACGTCAGACCTTAGGTAGATGTCGTGGTAGTCCCCCATGTTCTCACAGGAGTACTTTTCCCACACGTCTAACGCATGCTGGTACTCCTCATCCTTTATACCGGACTCGTTTAGGGTGCTGTAGAAGCGATCTTTGGGTGGTAGGGACTCTTTGAATCGATCCCAGGAATCCATGTATTCATATGGGTAGACTCCTTTCCTTTCCGCGCCATATTGACTGGAAATGGGAAAGTTGGTGTTATACTTTACGAGGTTTGCTAAGGAGTCCGCCATAAACTGCTGCGAATCTAAGAACTTTAGCTTACCCACAGTTACGGACATGTAGCGCTCTTTGTTGTTGGGTATGCATTTGACGTCGGAGCCGTCTGTTCCTTGTAGTAGCAAATGGGAGTCGTAACCGCGGAGGTTGTGAAAGAACACCGGAATCTCCATGTCTGGATTTACTTTGAAGTTTATATTGCATTTCCAATGAGCCGCTCCTCTGTATTTACCAGTGATGTGGCAGTGATCCCTAACCTTATCCACATAGAAATCCTCAACAAATGCTTTGTGGCAGTGAATGCAGTGCGTGGAGGGCTTTCCCGGCTTCTCACCTTTCTTAGCATACTTCCCGCATTTAAAATGAGCTTCTCCTAGATACTTTCCATCTTCATCCCACGCTTTCTTGGCTCGTCTTCCAAACTGAAGAAGCGTATGTTGACAAATGTGGCATTTTTTTGCCTTGTTAAAAGCCTCCTGGTTCTCTTTGGTAAATTCCATCTTCTTTGGACGTCTTAATTGTTCTCTAATCTCCCCCTCCTCTTCTCGCAATGCTTCTAGAAACTCATTAGCTGCGTTCTTACCTCGGTAAATCACAGGAGGGTTTGCTTTACCGTCTGATCTGACTACTATGTAACCAAAGGAGCAGATCTCGTGTAATCCTACCTTATTCGTGGCACCACGTTTCTGCTCTTCCTTAGTTATCAACGCTTCGAAGTCTGCATATATCACGTAAGGCACTTGCATCTGCTTTTGATGGTCTGCGTATGAAAGCTCTTTGTTGGTGGGTATCTGGATCCGTTGCGCCACTTCTTCGACTCCGCGGCAGATCTCATCGTGTTTCTTTAGGGCATTTAAGGATGTAAATGACAGCAAGCAGCAGTCACAGAAGTACTTTTTGCCTTTGTGCTTAGTATGTCTGTAGAATAGTCTGCTAATGTGTTTAACCCATGAGTAGTGTCCGCCGTGGTAGAATAAATGTACGCGCTCTCCTTTACTTTTTGACAGAACTAACGGTACTATCGTCTGCTCTCTGACTCCGTAAACGTTAATTGCTAGATCGTTTATTTCCTCAAATATGGGGATGTCTATCAACTGCATGGGAAATTCCACACCATCCCACTCTAAATCATCTGTGGGATACTTACTTGTCCTACAGGGATCCTTCTCTGCTGGATACAGTGCAGACCTGATTGCCCACATAAAGCATCGATTGTCTTCATTCTTCACGTTTACAATAGCCTTCTTCCTTTCTACCCACGTTGGTAGCGGTACGTAACTCCCCCCTCGTATGGGTACGTACCTAGCTATACTTATCTCTATTCCTTCAACCTCCTCTACTGTCCAACCCGATCCTTCTTTCGTGTAGTTAGACAGCGACTCCATTATTGCTTCTAAGGCTTCACTGAGTGACCTATCCAGATTCGTGGATTCTAATATCACTAACGACTTTGATCGCAACATTGCTGTCGTCATTACCTCGTCTTTTGACAAACTTACTTCTACCATTATGCTCGCTTTCAGGGCTCCTAATTCTTCTATACCTTTTCGGAGAGTCCTTTTAACCTTCCTTTCTGACTGACGCCAAAACTGTCTAACGTCAATCTCACCGTTACCGGGTATTGACACCGTGCTGAAGTTGCTTTGGGATTCCATCTATATAATAGGAAATATTTTATACCTAATACCAAGCACTTTTTAGGTCGTCGTAGTCGTACTCACAGTCCTGACAATGCCAAAACAATTTAACCTTAGTCTCAAACTTCTTACCACATCCACAATCATAACTGCTCATACACTTCGTCTTCATTTTCAAATGCTTTTTCAAATCCGCTTCTTTCTTAAAAGTTCTCTTACATTCTTCGCACTCCATATATAGACTAACATATTTAAGTGCGCTGTTGCCCTCAACCACACTTGGAGTGGGGGTCGTCCGTAAGTGGATTTTTGACACGGGTCTTGCCCCGTGTTGAGATTGCGCTGGAACCCCCATTCCCTATACTACTAGAGGAGAGGAGAGTTGAACTTACCATCAGCTAATGTCTCTGAATGATGCGCATCTACCTTCACGGGTTTTCCTGCTTCCATGGCTGCCTTGAAGCTGGGGCAACGCTCAGATTCCACGGCCTTTTTCAACAGAAAACCATTAAAAATGTCGTTAAAATCGTTGATTTCATTTTTGTTTCCAATGATTGCTGCTTGAATTATGGCAGCTGTTTTTATGACTTTTACTCTCGGATCCTGTGTATATTAACGATGACAATCAATATTATACTAGAATAGCCGGAAAAGTTGTTCACTTACAATAATTTTGACATGAGGGTAGACGGTCTTGACAGCCTTTGCTATTCCTGCTAGCATCCCCCCTCCCCCAACGGGTATAATAATGGCATCAAGTGGGTAAACTTGATCGATGATCTCAAGGCCAATGGTTCCCTGGCCGCTTATTATGTGTGGATGGTCGTAGCTGTGAAGAAAGGTAATACTCTCAATTGATTATGGTTACTATTAGAGATATTGCTTGGAATGGTTCGCGTCCGGGATTAAACCTCTTATGCTTGGGTGTAATGTTTTTCCACTCGGACCAGGTGAGATTCAAGTAACTAGAGCTAGTATCATCTTTTTTTCCAACGGTTGCACATGAGTAGACACATGAATATGGATACAACTAAAACAAAAAATCTTACTCTCAAGAGAATGACACGTAGTCTGAAATGGTCAAAATTACACCCAAGTCAAAAGGGACGTCTATATAATCCTTTTCACCCTCCGTCAAGTGGACTTACCCATTATATGGACTTACCCATTGATGTAGACCAAGCCTTTTTCACGGGCCATAAGCAAGGCATTTTCCTTAGACTAACCAAATGACATTCAGTTAGTAATATACTAGGGGCTAAGAACTTATCCTCACTACCCTTTCTTGCTTAAAATGCGTCCTGTGACGGGAAGTATCCGCAAATTTTTGTGTCCGTATCCGCAAATTTTACGAAAACGGATAAGTGTGGACGGTGAAAACGATTCGAATACGCTGCGTGTGGACGCAAACATTTTCGTATCCGCAAAAAAATAATTTGCGGATACAAAAATTTCCGTGGACGGGGCCTAAGTCACAACAACGTGTAGCATCCATTACTAACTACAGTACTAATACCTGTGGATAATACGATAGGAAGATTATGCGAGCTTTATCATGATATTAGTCGTAATATTATATTGGAGGGTATGAAACGTCTTCGCTTCTCATTGGATGTATTCATGATCAAACAAATCTTTTTCCGAAAGACAGAGAAAAGGATCATTCCTACTGACCTCATACAAGTTGTGTCCTTGAAGCAATATGTTAGCTCCATATGATCTACACATCGTTTGTTTGACTATCGGTGCATTCTCAGGCATGACGACTGTCACTGGTATCTGTAGGGCGTGGCCGTGGTATGCTAAGGCTAGGGCGTGGTTACCCGCCGACGCCGCAATCACACCTCGACGCTTTTGTTCCTGAGGACCCAAAGGTATTGAGGACATAAGTTACAAACAACATCGATAAATGGTCTTCAAAAAAGCTTACCTCACTTAAAAGAAGAAGTGTGTTAAGAGCTCCGCGCTCTTTGAAACTAAAACAGGTAAAAGAGCAATCATTAAAAAGTTCAAATACTAAAATCTCGCAAAGTTTCGAGCAAACCAATAGCGCTGAAAAAAGAAGGGCGGGTATGATGTGTTCTCCTCATCTTACCTTCCCGTGGGGTGAAGATATTCTTTCTTGAAGAAGATGTCCATATCTGCGACTTCAGAGTTCGAAATGCTTGCTTTCTGTTATTAAGATAAGCGACAAAATGTTTTAAATAGAAATTGTTGAGTTAACACACGAAGAGAAATTTTAGCTGGTCTAATGCTAGCAGCGCGCACTTGTATGATTTAGTTAAAAATTTTCACAAATGTGACAGCGGGAGCAGGTTTTTCAGGCACGAGCCATAGTGGTAACCATAGTTGAAGTTCTAATGAGGTTTCTAGAAAATAATAGATGAAGCAGTGTGCTCGCGCCGTCCTATGGATTCCGTGCCTTTTTTGTAAAATTTATATATAGAAGATAGAATACAATCGCTGAATTGTGCAAGCAATGATCATGTACCTCACAAGGGGTTTTGGCAACTCCTTTACAAATACGAAATGCTGCTGCACATATATCCTCAAAGCTTATAGGAACAGGTTCCTCTGTGTCTCCCTTGAGTGACATCTTTTGAAGGTGAGCCCTTAATTCATCTGACTTCGACACGGATGTCACAGGATCAATAAATTGAATCGTCTCCTTCTTTCCATCTTCTTTTGGCGGAGCCATCTTTTAATAATGTTCCTTTTAACTTAACACGTGATTGATGACGTAATATTCAATTGTCATGGAGATATTCTTTATGACGTACTTTTATTGTTCTTTCTGAATTTAATCCTTTTCATCAATGACCTATATCATTTTCACATGACGGCAAATACCGCCATATTAGTATGCCTATGAGAAAAAACTTTGTCATTAATTTCTTTTTTTTTTTGATACATCGAAATGGCTACCATTTCTATTGTCCCTTACATCTGTCAGGACTGCGTGAAAACGATCTATATTAAGTAAGAAGATTAAAAGAAATCGATTTTGCAGTTATATCACCATCATTATATGTTTTTTCAATTATAAAATGTCCAAATAGATCATTTTTGGCCAAAAAGCATGGACTATAGCCCATGGTTTTGATCGTTTTTGGGTGTTTTCACACCTTTTTCAAAAATATGCATTATTCATAAAATGTTCAAAATGGGTCATTTTTGGCCAAAAAGCATGGACTATAGCCCATGGTTTTGATCGTTTTTGGGTGTTTTTAACACCTTTTTCAAAAACATGCATTATTCAAAAGATGTTCAAAATGGGTCATTCTTGGCCAAAAAACATGGACTATAGCCCATGGTTTTGATGGATTTGGGGTGTTTTTCACACCTTTTTATAAAACATGCATTATTCATAAAATGTTCAAAATGGGTCGTTTTTGGCCAAAAAACATGGACTATAGCCCATAGTTTTGATCGTTTTTGGGTGTTTTTCACACCTTTTTCAAAAACATGCATTATTCATAAAATGTTCAAAATGGGTTATATTTGGCCAAAAAGCATGGACTATAGCCCATGGTTTTGATCGTTTTTGGGTGTTTTTCATACCTTTTTCAAAAACATGCATTATTCATAAAATGTTCAAAATGGGTCGTTTTTGGCCAAAAAGCATGGACTATAGCCCATGGTTTTGATCGTTTTTGGGTGTTTTTCACACCTTTTTCAAAAACATGCATTATTCATAAAATGTTCAAAATGGGTCGTTTTTGGCCAAAAAGCATGGACTATAGCCAATGGTTTTGATCGTTTTTGGGTGTTTTTCACACCTTTTTCAAAAACATGCATTATTCATAAAATGTTCAAAATGGGTCATTTTTGGCCAAAAAGCATGGACTATAGCCCATGGTTTTGATCGTTTTTGGGTGTTTTTCATACCTTTTTCAAAAACATGCATTATTCATAAAATGTTCAAAATGGGTCGTTTTTGGCCAAAAAGCATGGACTATAGCCCATGGTTTTGATCGTTTTTGGGTGTTTTTCACACCTTTTTCAAACATATGCATTATTCATAAGATGTTCAAAATAGGTCGTTTTTGGCCAAAGAACATGGACTATAGCCCATGGTTTTGATCGTTTTTGGGTGTTTTCACACCTTTTTCAAAAATATGCATTATTCATAAAATGTTCAAAATGGGTCATTTTTGGCCAAAAAACATGGACTATAGCCCATGGTTTTGATGGATTTGGGGTGTTTTTCATACCTTTTTCAAAAACATGCATCATTCATAAGATGTTGAAAATGGGTCGTTTTTGGCCAAAGAACATGGACTATAGCCCATGGTTTTGATGGATTTGGGGTGTTTTTCACACCTTTTTCAAAAATATGCATTATTTATAAAATATTCAAAATGGGTCATTTTTGGGCAAAAAGCATGGACTATAGCCCATGGTTTTGATGGATTTGCGGAGTTTTTCACACCTTTTTCAAAAACATGCATTATTCATAAGATGTTCAAAATGGGTCATTTTTGGCCAAAAAGCATGGACTATAGCCAATGGTTTTGATCGTTTTTGGGTGTTTTTCACACCTTTTTCAAAAACATGCATTATTCATAAAATGTTCAAAATGGGTCATTTTTGGCCAAAAAACATGGACTATAGCCCATGGTTTTGATCGTTTTTGGGTGTTTTTCACACCTTTTTCAAAAACATGCATTATCCATAAAATGTTCAAAATGGGCCATTTTTGGCCAAAAAGCATGGACTATAGCCAATGGTTTTGATCGTTTTTGGTTTTTTTTCACACCTTTTTCAAAAACATGCATTATTCATAAAATGTTCAAAATGGGTCATTTGTGGCCAAAAAGCATGGACTATAGCCCATGGTTTTGATCGTTTTTGGGTGTTTTTCACGCCTTTTTCAAAAAAATGCATTATTTATAAAATGTTCAAAATGGGCCATTTTTGGTCAAAAAGCATGGACTATAGCCCATGGTTTTGACCGTTTTTGGGTGTTTTTCACACCTTTTTCAAAAACATGCATTATTCAAAAGATGTTCAAAATGGGTCATTCTTGGCCAAAAAGCATGGACTATAGCCCATGGTTTTGATCGTTTTTGGGTGTTTTCACACCTTTTTCAAAAATATGCATTATTCATAAGATGTTCAAAATGGCCCATTTTTGGCCAAAAAACATGGACTATAGCCCATGGTTTTGATGGATGTGGGGTGTTTTTCACACCTTTTTCAAAAATATGCATTATTCATAAAATGTTCAAAATGGGTCATTTGTGGCCAAAAAGCATGGACTATAGCCCATGGTTTTGATGGATTTGCTGTGTTTTTCACACCTTTTTCAAAAATATGCATTATTCATAAGATGTTCAAAATGGGTTATTTTTGGCCAAAAAGCATGGACTATAGCCCATGGTTTTGATCGTTTTTGGGTGTTTTTCACACCTTTTTCAAAAACATGCATTATTCATAAGATGTTCAAAATAGGTCGTTTTTGGCCAAAAAACATGGACTATAGCCCATGGTTTTGATCGTTTTTGGGTGTTTTTCACGCCTTTTTCAAAAAAATGCATTATTCATAAAATGTTCAAAATGGGCCATTTTTGGCCAAAAAGCATGGACTATAGCCCATGGTTTTGACCGTTTTTGGGTGTTTTCACACCTTTTTCAAAAACATGCATTATTCAAAAGATGTTCAAAATGGGTCATTCTTGGCCAAAAAGCATGGACTATAGCCCATGGTTTTGATCGTTTTTGGGTGTTTTCACACCTTTTTCAAAAATATGCATTATTCATAAGATGTTCAAAATGGGCCATTTTTGGCCAAAAAACATGGACTATAGCCCATGGTTTTGATGGATGTGGGGTGTTTTTCACACCTTTTTCAAAAACATGCATTATTCATAAAATGTTCAAAATGGGTCATTTGTGGCCAAAAAGCATGGACTATAGCCCATGGTTTTGATGGATTTGCTGTGTTTTTCACACCTTTTTCAAAAATATGCATTATTCATAAGATGTTCAAAATGGGTTATTTTTGGCCAAAAAGCATGGACTATAGCCCATGGTTTTGATCGTTTTTGGGTGTTTTTCACACCTTTTTCAAAAACATGCATTATTCATAAGATGTTCAAAATAGGTCGTTTTTGGCCAAAAAACATGGACTATAGCCAATGGTTTTGATCGTTTTTGGGTGTTTTTCACACCTTTTTCAAAAACATGCATTATTCATAAAATGTTCAAAATGGGCCATTTTTGGCCAAAAAGCATGGACTATAGCCAATGGTTTTGATCGTTTTTGGTTTTTTTCACACCTTTTTCAAAAACATGCATTATTCATAAGATGTTCAAAATGGGCTTATATTTGGCCAAAAAGCATGGACTATAGCCCATGGTTTTGATCGTTTTTGGGTGTTTTTCATACCTTTTTCAAAAAAATGCATTATTTATAAAATGTTCAAAATGGGCCATTTTTGGCCAAAAAGCATGGACTATAGCCCATGGTTTTGACCGTTTTTGGGTGTTTTTAACACCTTTTTCAAAAACATGCATTATTCAAAAGATGTTCAAAATGGGTCATTCTTGGCCAAAAAACATGGACTATAGCCCATGGTTTTGATGGATTTGGGGTGTTTTTCACACCTTTTTCAAAAACATGCATTATTCATAAAATGTTCAAAATGGGCCATTTTTGGCCAAAAAGCATGGACTATAGCCCATGGTTTTGATCGTTTTGGGGTGTTTTCACACCTTTTTCAAAATATACATTATTCATAAGATGTTCAAAATTGGTTATTTTTGGCCAAAAAGCATGGACTATAGCCCATGGTTTTGAGCGTTTTTGGGTGTTTTCACACCTTTTTCAAACATATGCATTATTCATAAGATGTTCAAAATGGGCCATTTTTGGCCAAAAAGCATGGACTATAGCCAATGGTTTTGATGGATGTGGGGTGTTTTTCACACCTTTTTCAAAAACATGCATTATTCATAAAATGTTCAAAATGGGTTATTTGTGGCCAAAAAGCATGGACTATAGCCCATGGTTTTGATGGATTTGCTGTGTTTTTCACACCTTTTTCAAAAATATGCATTATTCATAAAATGTTCAAAATGGGTTATTTTTGGCCAAAAAGCATGGACTATAGCCCATGGTTTTGATGGATTTGGGGTGTTTTTCACACCTTTTTCAAAAATATGCATTATTCATAAGATGTTCAAAATAGGTCGTTTTTGGCCAAAAAGCATTGACTATAGCCCATGGTTTTGATGGATTTGCTGTGTTTTTTACACCTTTTTCAAAAACGTATTATTCATAAGATGTTCAAAATGGGTTATTTTTGGCCAAAAAGCATTGACTATAGCCCATGGTTTTGATGGATTTGGGATGTTTTTCACACCTTTTTCAAAAATATGCATTATTCATAAGATGTTCAAAATAGGTCGTTTTTGGCCAAAAAGCATTGACTATAGCCCATGGTTTTGATGGATTTGCTGTGTTTTTTACACCTTTTTCAAAAACATGCATTATTCATAAAATGTTCAAAATGGGTCATCTTTAGCCAAAAAGCATGGACTATAGCCCATGGTTTTATTTCAAATACTTAGTTTTGAATTTCAAGTTTTTAAAATGTGATGGATGTGATCCATATTTGTTACCCCAAACTGTAGGTAAATGATAAAGCTTTAAGTGAAAGATGAAGTATCATTAGAGTTAACCATAAATTGATATCAGCAAATAATTTACTTTCATTGCAAACAAATAAATCATACAGTATAAGGAATAATATTAACTGTAGATGAAACGACAAATAGATGGGCAGGTGTTTCAAGAATATCTTGTAAGGTATGTAACCCGTTATTCAAGATTGCTACTGATCACAGTTCCTGATCTAATTTGTTGGCAAGAATAACCTTCACTGTGCCTCATGCAAGCAAGTTTTTGTTTTGTATTCTACTAAAGTATCTTTTGTGCGTCACATGCAAATAAGTATTCATATTTTCCTTTTGACTTCTGCATATTTTGTGCTTTTGAAAACTTGACAAGAACAAATTGTACAAAATTTTAAAAGTTCTATCTATAGTTAGTTACATATTTTCCAATTCAGTTTTAATTTTCAAGTATAAAATGGAGAATTTGGTTGATTGTGGTTATTGCAAACATATTGCATTATAATTCTTGATGGTCGGTGTGGACAGTATGATGGTCTTGGCACATTGAAGGAGTTTTAAACTCCATTCTATATTCACATCGACTGGGTTCTGTGACACTTATTAACTGATTGTCACTGCCACAGGACATGATAACCTGATAAAAAGATATATCTGGTATTAGACAATCACTCAATGACTGAAACCAGTGGAGAACAGAGTAAATAAGAGTATACACTAGCATATTACAGCAAAGGAAGATATAGAAAAGCAAAAGGTAGCATAGCAAGGCATAGCACAGCAAATGATAACAGGAAAGTATACTTTAGCAATGGACTACTTCGACTATATGGCGGCCATCTTGGCAGAAATGACAGAAAATATACAGATTTGTCTTTCTCTTATGGGTAAAGGTGATTGATGTGCCATCTTAATTTATCTTTTTTGTAGTTTCTTGGCATTTTTACTGTAACTTTATTTGCCCACGGGATGACCCATAGTGCATTATGATTAGTCCATTAATCATATTGTTGCATAAGATTAGCATAATATAGAATAGTATAATATAGAATAGCATAGCAAAGGACAGCATAGAGCGACTGTATAGCAAGGTAACCACATCACAGTAAAACAAAGTATGGCAAAGCACAGCATAGCAAATGATAGTACAGAAAAAATGATAGCATAGCAAAGTTTAGCAAAGGATAGAACAGCAAAACATAGCATAAAGAGTAAAGCATGGCAAAGTATAGTATAGAGTATCACAGCATAGCAATGTAAACAGAGCACAACAATAGTGATAGCATAGTATAGGGTAGCATAACATAGCAAAACATATCTATGCAAGGCAAAGCCTGAAAACCCAAAAATCAATCATTGAAGTTGTGAATACACACTCAACATAGTCACGATATGGTTTGCACATACCTCAGTGGATCTATCAGGACCATTCCAGCAGTTTTGACCACCTGTGTACTTCATTCTAGTATACTTGTCACCTTCACCAGACCAGTGACCCCAATTCCTATGGGAAAAATCCAACAAGAATGACAAGTCTGTTTGTTTGTTTGACCTTAGAGGCAAAAGTGGTCTTAATGGAAATCTACTTTTGAAAAGAAATTTCCTAAGGGGAAAACCTAATTTTTCTCAAGGAAAAATATTTCAAATTTAGAGCGGAAAATCATATTTGAGGAAAGAAATCTTGAAACATAGGATAGAAAAGTTTGATCTGTGAGTTCACCACGCACTAACTTTGATCAGCGAAGAGGTTGTTTCAGGGATAAAATCTAAAGGTTTTTAAAACTACAATAACAGCAATAAGGATAGCGTACCCAAGTGACGTCTCACTGCCGCCATCTTTTGGTTGTTGAGATGCTTTTTCAAATGGACACAGTTTATAAAGGTATCTATTATAATAAAACAAAATAGAAAGTCAATATATTGTAGACAACTACAGAAAAGAAATGAATCACTTCAATGTTTTTAGGACCCCAAAACTACTGGGAGATAATAACTATAATATGATGGTGGCGGCGATGATGATGGTGATACTGATGATGGTGATGGTGATGATGGTGGTGGTGGCAGTGATGATGATGGTGATGTTGATTGTGAATGATGATGAAAATAATGATGGTGATGATGATGGTGGTGGTGGTGGTGGTGATGATGATGATGGTGATGGTGTTGTTGTGATAATGATGATGATGACTATGATATTGATGCTGATAATGATGATGGTTGTAATAATGATGTTGGTAATAAATAATAATAATATAACAATAATAATAAAAATAAATACTAATAATGGTGGAGGTGTTGATGATGATGGTGGTGGTACGATAATGATGAAGAGATGCTGTAACAATGATGATGATAGTAATGGTGCTGATAATGACAATGATAATGATTATGGTGACGTTCTTTTACCACATATTCTGTCAAGTAGTTACTGTACCTTCGGGTAGTGTTACATGAAATGTACTCCAGCTTATATTCACCAGTAAATAAATCATTACATGAGAATAGTAATAAGCTATAGAAGTTACTCTCCTTTCTCTTCTCGGCTCAGGTAAGGAATAAGGATCCATACTGAGTGCGATTATAAAGAAAGGGTCTTAAACAACCTTTATTTTATCTATACATGTCATACTTACTCTCTGTCAATGTAGTCAAAGCACTTGCCAGTTAGAGGAGAGAACTCATCATGCTCACCAAAGTCAATATTCAACATTTTATCAATATCACTGAAAGAAAATTATTCCTCAAATTGATATTATTGATAGCATAATTCAATGAAAAGGAAGAGAGGAGGGCACGATCTCCTAAACTTTGGTCTGCACATACACAGCTTAAATTAACAGCAGGTCATTAATTGGAGCTTGTTCAGCCAAAACCTTGCATTGCTGTTCATTTTTGCCAAAAATGGTGAGCCAGAAACGAGGTATGATTGAGCTAAAACTAATTAATAGAATAGTCATCATGATCGGCGACTACATGTAACTAGCTAGCTATTATTTATAGCTGAGTAAACATGCCCTTCATTGATAATACTATGGTTGCCTAGAAATATCTATATCATATTGTACCTTATTTCGTTTTCAATATTTCTCTTTTCAGTTTCTACTTCATCATATTCTTTTCTTGCTTTGTCAGCAGCTGGAAATTAATAATAACAATGAATTTATTCTGCATCCTTTAGGCACTTTATCTGGCCCTCTTCTTTCAATATTAGGAAATAAATTCATCTTTAAGGGAGGGAGATGGAGGAAATATTGGTAAAATATTATTTTTTCAAACCCCCCTACATTTTTAAAACTGGAAAAACTTTAAAGACAACCCTACAAAATTAAGAAAAAAAATAGTACAGATTCTTTGTAATTCAGGACTTCCATAAGTGGACAGCAAATGCCCAACCCCCCTCTCGCAATAAAGAGTGAAGGGACGAGGTTCTGTTTGCATACATGTACGTCATTGTTTTTAATGGATAAGAATATATACTAGCAAGGAATATTATGATATGAATGCCCCTCTTACACTGATGATAATAAAAGAAAATACACACACCTTCAATCTTCGCCTTTGTTTCTTCATCAAACTCAGGCATTTTCAATTCCTCTTCAGATTCTAAAAATAAAAAATTCCAGTACATTATACTGTCACTTTGAAGATCTTTACTTAGCTTCATGTCTGTTGTATAGTTGATGGACAGAATTCAATCACTTGTCAGTTAATATTTTTGCTGTACTACACAACAGTTATGTAGCCTTTTGCTGTGTATGTGTTTCACTTCAGCCTCAGTGGCACACATTTTGAGTCTTAGCCAATATAATTGCATTGCATACAGTCTTCAGCAGAAACACTTGGGTCTTACAGTGCCTCTATCAGTGCCCTACCATCAGCAGGTGGAGGAGTTGGTTTTTCTGGTTCTTGTATTTTGTCATCTTCCTCATCATCTTCATCATCATCTCCATCAACATCAGGAACATCAGGGTTGTCTTCAATGGTGTCATCGATTGATGGAGGTGCAGGAGGAGGTTCTATTGGTGGTTCTGATCAGACAAAGAGAAATAGAACATTATTGACTATAACCACTACTATTCACTAAAAGAATTTACCTTTCAAGGGTGGATGGTGGAAAGCCTAAAACGTTTTACAAGCCACTTCAATAATAAGGCAGGTAATAGATCAAATTAGCTGTAGAATTTAGACGTTAAATTTGAAGGATGGAGGAAAAACTGAAGTACCAGGAGAAAAGATATTTGAAGCACAGGAGAGAACCAAAAAGCAACTCTACTCACATACAACATGGAGCTCAGGGATAGAACCTGGCTGGCATTGGTGAGAGGTGGTGCATTAGCAGATTAGCAGTGCACACCACCCACAACAAGAATTATTCTTAGAGATGTTAATTGGTGCATTAGCAGATTAGCAGTGCACACCACCCACAACAAGAATTACTCTTAGAGATGTTGATTGGTGCATTAGCAGATTAGCATTGCACACCACCCACAACAAGAATTATTCTTAGAGATGTTGATTGGTGCATTAGCAGATTAGCAGTGCACACCACCCACAACAAGAATTATTCTTAGAGATGTTGATTGGTGCATTAGAAGATAAGCGGTGCACACCACCCACAACAAGAATTATTCTTAGAGATGTTGATTGGTGCATTAGCAGATTAGCAGTGCACACCACCCACAACAAGAATTATTCTTAGAGATGTTGATTGGTGCATTAGCAGATTAGCAGTGCACACCACCCACAACAAGAATTACTCTTAGAGATGTTGACTGGTGCATTAGCAGATTAGCAGTGCACACCACCCACAACAAGAATTATTCTTAGAGATGTTGATTGGTGCATTAGCAGATTAGCAGTGCACACCACCCACAACAAGAATTACTCTTAGAGATGTTGATTGGTGCATTAGCAGATTAGCAGTGCACACCACCCACAACAAGAATTATTCTTAGAGATGTTAACTGGTGCATTAGCAGATTAGCAGTGCACACCACCCACAACAAGAATTATTCTTAGAGATGTTGATTGGTGCATTAGCAGATTAGCAGTGCACACCACCCACAACAAGAATTATTCTTAGAGATGTTGATTGGTGCATTAGCAGATTAGCAGTGCACACCACCCACAACAAGAATTATTCTTAGAGATGTTGATTGGTGCATTAGCAGATTAGCAGTGCACACCACCCACAACAAGAATTATTCTTAGAGATGTTGATTGGTGCATTAGCAGATTAGCATTGCACACCACCCACAACAAGAATTAATCTTAGAGATGTTGATTGTTATTACTTCTTTAACACATGAGTGGAATCAAAGGGGTTTTTACCATCTGTTGGTGGAGGTTCGACCGGTTGTTCCTCTTCTTTTTTGGGTTCCTGAAAATCAAATCAATGATATATACTTAGTAATCTATCACAAGATAGCAAAATATATCACAAGAATAACTATTAAAAGGAAGAAGGGGTACTTTACATCCCTCCAATGTTGGTTAGAAATTATGATGTGTTGAGAGACAGGATTGCCATTTAGGAGTGGTCAGTGGTCATCTGAGTCACTCCAAAGTCTAACCATTTGTGGATGTAATTACAAAGACAGCACTTTCTCCTCAGTCATTTTAAGACCCTGAGTGTTGGTCCATCCAGGGCTTGAACCTACAATTAACCTATAACTGTACTGCACAACAGTCTGATGCTCAATCAACTGAGCCAACTGGGCAGCGGCAGATGTTCTCTAGTTACTGTTCACCAGAATATTAATCAATACTGGTGAATACTAATAAGCTAGAGAAATTTACTCTCCTTTCTCTTCTCGGCTCAGGTAAGGAATATGGATCCATACTGAGTGCGATTATAGAGAAAGGATTCATAACATTAATATAAATAAATTTGGAACAAACCAGCCATAAAATATATTCATAAGTTTGCATTATCACATTCAATATACACTGTAGATAATATGAATAACTACCTCAAGCTTAGCCTTGTACTTGTCTTTGATGTTCTTCCATAATTCCTCTGAGAATTTTGTCAAGTCAACTTCATCATTACCTCCCAAGAGTTCCTATATTAATTGGTAATAGAATAATTAATGTGAAAATGGGTTACCTGTGTTGCAAAAGAGATTGGGGTCCAGTCCATTTTCATATCAACATAGGCACAGGAATCCCAACTTCACAAAAATTTTAAGTCTTACAAATACATTGTAATTTGTTTTCTAGTTACTGTGCACCAGTATACTTATCAATACTGGTGAATATTAATAAGCCAGAAAGATTTACTCTCCTTTCTCTTCTCGGCTCAGGTAAGGAATATGGATCCATACTGAGTGCGATTATAAAGAAAGGATTTATACCATTGATACATATAAATTAGAAACAGACCAGTTGTCATATGTACTAGTTTTACATTTGAATGAAAAACATATGTACGTACTTAAAAAAAATTAATTGCAGACCATCCAAAATATATTGTGTAGTTCCAAAAATTATCCATCCCCCCCCCCCCCCCGAGGAATTTTTTAAGGCACCCCCCTACCCCTGGAAATTCCAATTTTGTTCCTTACGAACTCTGTAATTTGTGTTCTTTCTCGGACCTCCCTCCCCCCCCCCCCCCACCCACCCTATGGATGGGGGTATGGTATGGATAATATCTGGAACTACAACTACACAGTTGCTTACCTTGGCTTCTTCTGCTGTGTATTCTTTATCAAGGTGTTTTGTGTCCATGATTTCATTCACTGCAACACTGATCATAGTAAAAATACTAAAATTAAATCTTCAACTCAAAAAGTATGTCACTCTTAAACTGTGTGCAGCATCTGTACTATAGGAAATGGACCACCAATCGACCAATCACAGTAGTTTAAATTACCCTGCCAGGGTTACAAATAACGGCTGGTAATCGGACAATGCATGTCAAGGATTGGAAACTTTATGTCTAATGTTGGGCCAGAAACAAGGTATGACCAAACTATGAAAACTAATTTGTGCAGTCATCATGTATAATGTTCACTGCTTCTGTGTGTACCTGTCACTTTCATCAATATCTAAGGTGGTGAAAGCTGCTTGGGCTGCAGTTTTCTCTCTCTCAGCAAGAATCTCAGCCTTCTTTTCTGCAAAAGCAATGAACACATTATCTGTCATTTCAAACCATGTATCATCACCCACTCTTTTGTATTATTATCATAATGAATTCACTGGTCTGTCTTAATTCTTTTATAAGAATATAGTACCTAGTACATTACATTGCGACACGCCTAGCTGTTGCTACCTAACTTACTTTATTTACAAATGCCGTTAAAACATTTCCTGCCAAGTGTTTCCATCAATTAAAAAACTTTTTAAAAAAGTATCCAGTATTAGCCAGCAAAAGGACCAAAATAGGTATCACGTACGCAAATTCTTAGCCATTTATTTAAGTTTTTGTCGAAACAATTTTAAATATTTGAAGTCACGCTGATTGATTTCACATGCAAATGAATAAATTCTTGCTGTCTGATTGGTGAACTAGTAAAAAAATAAGATGAGTGGCAACAGTTAGGTTTGGCCCCAAAGGAACTACACCTCACACTAAGCAGACTACAAGTCAAAATGTGCTTACAGAATATATGCCTTTTACAACAATTTCCCCATGAAACTAAAGATTGAAAACAAAATATAATATTGACCACATGAGAAATGCAACTGGATGCTTTGTGATTCAAGTGACATCTTGATTTTAGTGTCAACAAATGCAAATAGTACATGCACTTTCTTCAATTTATATTCCAGAAAAGTGTTCATAAATACAGTCATATAGTATTTTTTTATTTTTTTATTTATCTATCTTTATTTTATTTCATTTTATTTTTTATTTATTTCATTTTATTTTTTTATAATTATATATATAGTCATATAGTATTTATTTATCTATTTAATTATTTAATTATCTATTTATTTATTTTTTTTTTGTCTCCCCGATTAGTAGGGCACGGCTAGAAGAAATAGAGACAGTAATAAAGTTATTATTATTATTATTATTATTATTATTATTATGCTTGTTTAGCAAATAATTATATCATACATGGAAAGCTATAAAGACATGAACCTACCTTCCCATGCCTTCTCATGTTTATCTTTCAATTCTTTTTCTTCAGCTTCTGCTGTTTCCTTGGCAACTAAATACACAACACACAACTTCCTTACATGTGATGTTCATTATTATCAATATCCTTTATATCTACCTCTACATATGAACAACAAGTGCATGTGGAAGTTGCAACCGCGATGTACATGTATGATGATGAATCAATTCTGTCACCACTGGTTTCAAATAATTGATGAATTAGAAGTGTACTCCAGGACAGCACTTGTCCTTCATGAGCATGCAGTGTGTTATAACATGGTGGATCAGAAGAATTTACTGAATAACTAGAGACTTTGGTGGATGATAAAGCTCCAACATTCAAGTACCTTTCAATTCCTCCAATGCTTTTGTTTTTTCATCAAGCTGCACTCTAAGTTCCTCCACTTTTTGCTAAAACATAGAAATTTTCACACACCCACGATTAGTAAAAAACTCAAGTTGACCACTTATGATACAATATTCTTTCCATACACTGCCATACTGTAAACTACAGTAGTTCTTCATCATTGCAAAGGCAAAAATTATCCTTACTCAATAACATGTTGTACATATTGTTAAGCTTTTGATTGAATTTGGCAGTGTGCAACATGCATTACTTTTTTTTAAATTTCTTATACCTTTCTCTCTGCTTTCTTCTGCTTTCCCTCCTCAATGTGTTCTTGTTTCTTAGCTAGACCCTGTGCATGACCACATACAAAAACAATTTCATAAGAACAGTCTACATGTTTTTACATGCAATAAACTAGCTATCATGGTCAGTTTAGAGAGATAATGACAGACTGAAGTGAGATAACTAGTTTTATTATATAGTTAGGATAGTATGTGCTCATTGATTGGTCAAAAAACTATCCTTTATTAGTGAACGGAGCATAGTGCTGATGCCATCTGCACGCACAAACTGCTGCTAGATCCTATAACCACCTTTCTTTTTGCGTAAATAAATTTAATACTGAAATAAAATTAGTAACTATATAATAAAATGCAAAAAACAGCTTTTTCACCTGTTTAGCAAACTGAATTTCTTGCTTTCTTTTTTCATAATCTTCTTTGTACAGTTCTCTAGAAAAAGAAATAGAAGTATGTACAATTAACTATGAGATAGATTTACTACTCTGCTAAGTCAAAATCTGTTTTTAGGTGTTGGAATGAGAATGGTAATGAAAGAAAGAATGAATGAATGAATGAAGGAAGGAAGGAAGAAAGGAAGGAAGGAAGGAAGGAAGAGAAGGGAGGAAGGAAGGAAAGAAGGAAGGAAGGAAGGGAGGAAGGAAGGAAGGGAAATGAAGCAAACAATAGTACTTACTTGCAATTATTAGGACAATTATTTAAACCAGCATATTCATCGCTACCATCACAGCAATCTGAAAAAGATGGGTGTTAAGAAATCCCTAATGCCTAACAGCATTTCTATAACCACACACACAAAAAGCATTCTGTCTTCTTGATGCTGAACCAATTTTCCAGGCATTAAGCGTTTGCAATTTGTATGTGATAAGTGTGATGTCTGAACCAATTGGATGCTACAGAAAATTAAATTTGACTTAGTTATTAGCATGAAACAATCAAAGATCAATGCAATGTATGAATGATGAAGGCTCAATAACACAGCTGACATTACCAAGCATGTAAGTATGTAGTGTAGACACTCACCACATATACCATCATTTATTCTTGACGAAGGAATATTTCTGGGTCTAAAGCCAGCATTTGTACAATGGAAAAATCCATTGGGACATGCTGCTGTACCTGTAAAATGACATCAAAATGAACTACAATTTGTATATATGAACTGTATATGGATTTCAAGTGTGGATGCATGAGTTTAGTGCTCTGTAATGCATCTCTCCTTCCCTCTCTAGTCATGGGTCTTATCGTGACCCACTACAGTATGCGAGATGTATTGTGTACATAGTGTACATACTATTCTAGAACCACAGAAACCCTCAGGGGGGCCAGAATTTGGGTAGGGGTGTTCCACTGGGATTCTGAAAGGGGTACCTTGCTTAAGATTAAAAAACTCAAATTTGTGGACCCTGTTTATGACAAGATATAATTTATGGCACTGAGTTCCTGTTTCAATTATCATGTCAGCTCGCGTATCGTTTTTTTATGACCATAATGACCAGTTTCGGTCAATATGAAAGTAGAAACCCTGAATATGACAGGAAACTCAGGAAGAACTTGGAACTTGAGTGAAATTGCATACCCTGTTTATGATAAGAAGCTCGAAAAACCATACCCTGCTCAGCGGATCATCCCTATATAGTCCATATATGGGTGTACCCCCCCACCCCCGTCAGAAACCACACTATACTGTACAGTGTAGTTGTTGATCTAGTTCTTACCTGGTTCATCAGAGCCATCGTTACAGTCACAAAAATCATCATTTACACTAGCAAAAGGAATAGTTAATGAACCATCTAAACAAGTAAAGTCTTTAGAACTATCATATAATGGAAGCTCTGAAACAACAACAAACAATATCCTTTTATCAGTCCATAAATGAAAATATTTAAAGCCTTAAGGTATCTGTCTAATTACAAGCATGAGAGAAAAACGGCATGTAAAATGTTGGGTGTATGTCTCTAAGGGAACATGAATATAAAAAAATAACTATAGGACAGTACTCTGCATTTTTATATAGACCCCTTGCAGCTTAATTATTCACAATCTGCTTATAACGCGCCGTCTTTTACCACTGTGGTGTTTTTTCTTTTTTCTTTTCTTTTCGGTACTAAACCCTTGAAGCTATAAAGAAACACTTAGAACCTTGTATTATTGGTTTGTTTTGAGTTTATCCTAACTTAATATAAGCTTGAAGTCTGCGGATACAATTAATATTGTTCTGGGTATTGTTTAGCTTTTTCATCTTTGATGTACGCTTGTACCACAAATACAGTAAAATAATCTCCATGATACATAAAGATTGCAAATCTGAGTTTACGTCAAAGAAACTTTCAAGAACAGAGAAACTTTCAAAGTAATGATAAAATTATAGGAAACACAATGATTTGTTTTGTATAATTTAAATTTAGTGACTCGCAGTGACAGATCAAAAGAGGTTGCCAATAAACGCATTTGGAAACTCAAATTTCTATCATAAAAACACATATGAATATTACAGAAAAAGCTTAGCATGTCG
Organism: Actinia tenebrosa; assembly: GCF_029948245.1. NCBI lineage: Eukaryota > Metazoa > Cnidaria > Anthozoa > Actiniaria > Actiniidae > Actinia > Actinia tenebrosa. The sequence goes on from NW_028292575.1 coordinate 10,232,341, forward strand.
CTATTACTTACTGGTTAAAGCTACTCCTCGTACCGTTAGGCTAGAGGTGGTTTTAAAGAAGAAAAAAGGAAGAAAGAATAGAAAAAATGAAAATTCCTTAGAGACCGCCATGTTGGACGCCATGTTGGATACACGTGTCGGTGCCGCGCGCGCCCTGGTCGGGAACACAGCCTCGATACCATATATACTCGGGTTACATCGATACATCTTCGTTGCAATCGATACATTGTCGTATTTTAGTGTCTTTATTATTTAGCTTTTTTCTATATAAATTATTTTTTTAAAAGAAATATTATTATAAATTATAATTTTATAGGATTTAAAGGATAAAAATTTTCTAACACTAGATAGTAAAAGAACTTTTGGACGTATTTTTTAATTAAAAAAATATTACCTTTCCATTAGATTGTCACTTCTTATTTCGATGTGGAAATGAATTCATAGTTTTTTTGAAGATTCTAAATTTTATAGAAATATTGAGGTTAAATCATTGCAAAATATTTGGAGACTGGAACTAGTTAATTAAAATTGGCGCCAAAATACCGCTGTCCATAGAAACGACGGGCGCGGTGGTCGGAGTTAACCTAAAATCAGGAAATTCAAGGAAAATAATAGCAGACAAGCGGTTTCTGTTCTAGAATCTTGTGATCTGAGCCTACTTTGGAGGGAATACTCTTCGTCAAATTAGTTTCTTTATGAATTCACCAAAGTCCTAACACTAGATGGAGGTCTATGGAGGTGTTGGATAACGAGGAATTGTTAAACAAAAGGTGGATATCCAAAGAAAAGTTCTCTTCTTGTGCTACTGTAATGTGAGACTTCGACGTTTTCCGCTAATTTTACTTTGCTTAGCATCTTGATATTCAGTCATTTTTGATCATTTTGTCTAGCTTATTCCCTTAATGAGAGATCCGTTGAAGATTTTAGTTCGAAGGAAGGGCCTAAGTTAACTTAGATTTAAATATATTTCGGCCATACTTTGCATTTACTCGTTCTACATTCGTCTTTGTGGCCTTATTAGGGGAGACTTTATCTTTGCACTAATAACAAAAGTATTTATTTTCCTAAACAAGAATTATAAATTTGAATGTTTTCTTTGGTGAATAAGTGTTATCGAGAGAGAATTTGCATTATCCAAGTTTATTATCACACCTGGAATTGCGTTTTATTCCAAGTCTTGTGTGTCTTTTCCAAGAGTCTGACGTCACATGTAGGCTATGTGCTTTAATCAGTTTATATTTTGTTTTATTTTGTTTTGTTTTTAGCAATAGATGCTGCTGTATTGGTGGTCGTTTTACCAGCTTGTTTATTACCAGCTGCTGCTAACACACACAAATTAGTGCGAAAGCGCTAGAACGACTAGACACTTAAATAAAAGTGATTGATTTATTATTATTTATTTATTTATTATGTTCATATTTTGCAGAAATGCGAAAAAACATTTTGAAATATGTTTAAATCTATTAGATAAAGATGAATTATTAGAAGCTATTACGGCAATTGAAAAGGTATATTGATCAGTAAAAACTATATGGGTGGTTACGGTTTCATGCACCCAGTAGTTAGCTATATCCAAGTTGCAATATATGTAAGGTTAAGACAATAATTATCAACAATGTGTTAAATCTACATAACCTCCAATAATGGGGAGTTTGAAAAATGGAGCAGACAGAGCAGGGAGGGGGACTGGACAGAGGTACTTCAAAGAAGAGGAATTATATATCGGTACCAGACATACATGTACCAAGTCTCAAAATTTTGTTCCCTCCAGCTGATACTGTTTCTTTCTTTATTTTTCAGGCTATTAATCTTCAGCCAAGAAATAAACTTTTTATCGAATTTTCTGAATACTTGAAGGAGCTTCTATTATCAAGTATGGAAGATTCTTGTGAAAGTCCTAAAATGAGGCCATCTTCAATTAAACAAGAATCTTGTCATCCTTTGAAGGAAAATTACATTCGTTCCCCAAGAATTTCAAGTGATAAAAAGTGTTCAAGATGTTCATCTAGTTGCAAGGAGAAACACAATATATCTAGTTCTGAGACAGAAAATCCAGAACAATTTGAATCTCTTTTCAATGATATTGACAAAGAAGAAGAGTTGCAGAATGGCAACAGTGACTGTGAAAAACCACATTGGTTTCCTAATCCTGCAAAGTATAATGTGGAAGGATTTAATATTGATGCTAGGTTTCTTGAAGAAGTGTGTAAGCAAAGAGAAAATGCAGATGGTTGGGATACTTACATGAAACTTCTAAGTGATGTAAGCCAAGATGATGAGAATACTAGTGATGGAAGTGACGATAATGATGATGTTAATGTCCAGAACATTGGAAGCATTAATGAATGCTCTGCTGATGACACCCATCATTCATGTGAAACCATTTCTTCATCAAAAACCTGTGAAATAGATGAAGAAAAGAAGTCAAGAATTGAACCTAATTCCTCTTGTAAGGAGAATAGTAAAACAACGAAAAGTTCTGAAAATTTTTCTTCACATTCGAAGAGCAGAAAGGAAGCTTCAGAAAATGATGATAAAGAAAGGTTATATTTCATGAATGGAAAAGGATTATATGGAATTCCTCCTTCTGCTGCAGCTGATACCATGAGTGACGAGCCAACGAAGAGCAAACCAACCAGCAGCAAACCAAAGATGGACCCTTCAGAAAATGACTTTTATAAAAATCTAAGATTTTACTTTAATGTTTATGACTCCAAGTCTGAGTTTATGAATAGAAATAAGGAAGCTGCTTCGAAAGAAACAAGCTCAACAAAGCAACACTTCACTTCTGATGCAAGTGAAAAACCATCGTCTGCCAAAGATGAAGAGGATAAGTTTCCTTCAAAGAAGATTCCATCATCTGAATCAGACAGGAGTACACCTCTGATGACTGAAGAGAGGCACGATACAGGAAGCAGCAACACTCACAAGTCAAAAACGATGTTTGATCAACACCAAGAGAAAGTTACTGAAAAGGCTGAAATACCTAAAAGGGGAAATTCCTCTGATACTAGGAAAGGCAAGAAAGGAAACAAGAATAGCATTGCATCGGAAGTTAACAGCAGTGGCCGACAGACAACCACTAGAACAAAGCTCAGTAAGAAACAAAAACACAATGTTTCTGAAAAAAACAAAGAAAACAAGCAAACTGCTGGAAATGAGAAAACAACCAGAATGACGAAAGAAGAAAAGGTTAAAAAGAAGATACCCAACCACAGTGAGACTAGTGAAGTAAAGGAATGGAATGGGCTGCAGACAGGTAAAGTATTTTGGAGTCATGAAAACATGTACCTTTAAATTGAAAAAGTGTGCGGAAGAACTTCAGTAGCACTAATTACACTATAAACAACTGCTAGTAAGTCACAGGTCATGATGACAGGCCAAATTAGTTTTAGCTTGGTCATACCTCGTTTCTGGTTTAACATTACTTGTCAAAATGACCGGCAAGGAAAAAACTTGACCGGACAAGTTCCAATTCTGGACGGACATTGTCCTTGGTGTGGCTGTTATTTTAAACCCTGTCCAAACAGCATGAAATGTAAGAAAACTATACCATGTTACAAGCTTTATTCATGTATGCCTTGAATGATTGTTGTTTTGTTTCTTCACAGGTAAAAAGTGTTGTGTTGCTCTCCTGTGGATGGTTTACTATGCTGTCATAATCCTATTGATTGCACTGTTATTTGCCCTCAAGTGGTGAGTTTTGATTATTTATGCTTTTAAAAGAAATGGTCACTCATCTTGACATGCAGCGCATCACTAATCTAATTACTTACTATGTGTTCTCTGATTGGTTAAAAACTGTGCTCTCTCAGAGAACAGAACCCTGTGCTGATTTACAGATTTTATTCATTTCATACTATTTAAGCTTAAGCAAGTTTAATGTTAAAGATTTTTCTCACATTGTTATTCTTGTTTTTCCTATCAGCTTGTTCTCCATCATCAAGTTTCTCATGGAAATAATAATGTCTTGGAGAATCTCCATTATAGTGCTGAACAAGTTATCTCTCCTGAAAGGAAAGTTGTTTGCAATGTTCATAGTCTTGCTAGTGTGGTTTATTGGGTCATACTATTCATGTAAAGCAAGGTGCATCAGATGGTACTATGGAATAAGGACTTTGGGTGTGAAAAGATTCTTTTTTGGTTCTGGAAGACCTGCACAAACGTACAATCTACCAAATTCAGGTATTCAGATAGGATACTACAGAAGGACAATTCATGGTTGTCCATCTGATTAATAAACACTAAACCAAAAACTTGCCAATCAAATGTTTATGATATAGAGTTTGCCTTGATTACCATATTAGCATCACTATGAGAAAAAATATGAATATAAGGCCCTGTCCACACATATCCGGAAATTTTTGTATCCATATCCGGAAATTTTTGAAAACGGACACGTGTGGACAGTTGTATCCACAAATTTTCGAATACGATGACGTAAACATGATTTTCCGCATGCTCAATGAGAAAAACTATCCGACAAAGGGACTAGGCACTAGCGTGCATCAGGGCAGATCATGAAACTTTTGGCTACATGTAGACTTTGAAAACGATTTGAAAACGATTCGAATACGCTGCGTGTGGACGCAACCATTTTTGTATCAGAAAAAAAAAATTTGCGGATACAAAAATATCCGGATACGTGTGGACGGGACCTAAGAAACATTAATGTAAATCAAATAGGTCTTGGTACTAGGTACCGCACTGTAGTTCTATAGAGATAATTTTATCGAATACATTTTTTTTTAACATACAGTAGTAATAACAATGTTCTCTATAAAATAAATAGACATTAAATTATTATGATGTCCCCAAGAATGGTACATGTATGTGTACATAAGCTTGAACCTCTATATCTGTATGCTACAGTGTGAACATTGATTTGAGATTATATTTTTCTTCATTCAAGGTGAAGATGCCATACAACAGCTGTTACTGAAAAGAAATAGTGATCCATACAGGTACAATATGGAACAGAAAAATAATCTTTCGTAGTTTCTGATGCATTTTCTTACAATTGTTTTGCAATGTTTGCTGTTAAGGATGACGTCAGCAATTGTGAGCTCCATTCACTAAAGAAGTGCATTTCTTTACTAAACCGCACACAATGATACTTTCATATGCATATGCATACTATCTAAGCTGTATTAAATTATATTAAATGTATGGCAAGCAAGATTAAGAGTGTGCTTCTGTTTGTTTAGTATCCTGGGTGTTCCAAATGATGCGAGTAACGATGACATAAGAAAGCAGTATAGGAAACTAGCAGTTTTTGTGCACCCAGACAAGGTACATATTGTCATCTAAAACAACAACCTGACCATGTACTACTGTAGCTGTAGACTACACTAATAGCAATGTTTATACTTGTGTTTTAAACAGAATTCACATCTCCATGCTCCAGACGCCTTTCGTGTTTTAAGTGGTGCTTATGATATCATTGGTGACCCGGTAGGTTTTAATATATATTAGGATATCGTAATGTAGTACAGCTACCATATAAATGTTTCAAGCTTTTTTACTAGCCGAAAGGGGAGGTAGAGGGGGGATTGAGGAGAAAATAGCTTACAGTAGAAGCCATCTTGTTGAGAATTGATGCTGTTAAAGAAAATATAATACTTAAAGGAGTGATATATGAAAAGCAATAAATTTGTTTTGCACAGAAAACTAAACTTTTTCTCTCTACAGGAAAAGCGTCTTGAATTTGACAGAGAGGTTGCAAGAAGAGAAGCTTTCCAGGGTTCCAGAGTATGTACCTAGCTAGTTGATGCTAGTTTTGGGAAAGCACATTGGGTGTGCACTGTTAACCAACACATTGCCTTTTACTAGTGTGATGTATTCGAGTATAAAAGTGGACTTTATTACTGAGAAAATAACCAAAACTACACCCTCAAAGTTCGGCCTGAAATACCACAAGGCAGTGTGTAGTACGCAAGGGATTATGGGGTGGGCAACACAGGAAACTCATAACTACATAACAACTAGTGTATGCTGCATCCTCAGACCTGCTATTATGCCTCAAAAGTTACTCTATTGGTACTTTGGTTTTCCTCTTTCTTCAATGATTAATTTTGAAATTCCAATTCAAATATTTGGTACCTTGTCAATTGTGTCATAATTTACAGTGTGATAATTGATTTATTTAGAATCAATTAAGCAGATATTCTTACATTTTTCTATTTATTAGAGCCATAATCCTCCAAGAGATTTTTCAGATCCAAGAGAAGTTTTTGCTGAATTCATAAGACAGATGGAAGAAGTTAGTACACATTTTCTCAATGAATGATTATGATGCCATTTCACTATAGGATTAGCATGGCTCTCCCATATTGGCCTCGCCTAGAAAGAGCTTATTGGGCGATAAACAAGAATTATTGGATGACTGTACATCAATTACACCTTGAGTCAGTTACAGTCTGTAATATTGTAGATTTGTAAAATGTTTTCAATAAACTTTTCAATTGTTAACTTGTTTTAGATACGAGAAAGCCTGTCATGTGATGTATGTAAAGATAGACATCGTAGAATACTGACAGATAGAGATGTCATTTATGCCCGACGCTGTTACCATTGCAACAGGATGCACCCAACAAAAGAGGTCTGTAATTAAATCTATTCTAGTTAACTGTACTAATAGTAAATGGCTCTTGATTTATGAGGCGTATACTAGATATCCAGTGGCTAACAACAGGGACTGTAGCAAATAGGGAGACAGGCTCGCTTGTTTTTTTTTTTATATGATCAGCACCAACATTGTAATGCAAAACAGTCAAGCAATGCAAAATGACATTGTGACATATTCACCCTTCCTCTCCTCCCCCGAGATATCCAGGCCTTGCTATGGCCCTGAACAAAGCTGTTACATCAATCCATGTTCCATATGTGTGCTGACATTTTGCAGAGGGAAGAAAAATTCAAAACCCAGACAAAAAACCTTGAGAATTCAAATCACATTAAGCCTGGCCATGGTGACATCGACTTGATATACTTTTAACCCTCGTATATGATAATTATTCCTCCTTTAACAGGGCGATTTCTGGAAAGAATCCACTTATTTAGGGTTTGGAAGATCCAAATTTTACGCTTGTATGGAAGGAAGAATCTATGATATTACTGAATGGGGCCACTGTCAGGTTAGTCTGTCATCTTGGAAACTGGTCATGAAGTGTGCATGGGAAATCTGGGACAAAAAAACTGATAAGTAATTAGTGGGATAGAAGGGGAAGTATGTGACATTTTAGAATGACGATATATAGAAGGCAGAGTGGGTAGTTTATTATAAGATGAAAAAGGCACGGTAGATATATAATAAATGTTGATAAATATTCTGGTTTGTCACAGGAACGGAATGGCTTTTCTCTTCCTCCTAATACACACAAAGTCTTGGGTAGGATCAGCACAAGATCCAGGCATCATACCCCTCCTACATCCAGGTAATTCTTAACATAAAATAACTACAAAATAATGATTAATAACTACAACAGAAAGAATTCCTTGATTCACCAACACATTTTTTTCTGGTCTTGAAAGATTTGAGGAGGAGTTTTGGCGTGACTTATTTGGACAACCTGATCGATACGATGGAAACCATGGCAACCATGGCAACCATGGCAACCATGGCAATAAGGGAAACAGACAGCAGCGCCAGCGAAGAAAAAAGAGGAGATAAGCATTCAGCGGTAATTCTCAACGTGCCAGGCTCGAGATATAGACAGTAGTTGGTTGGTAAACATAGATTCATTCAACTTAAGGTAGATAAGCCAAAATTATTTTTGATTGAAAGAGTTTTTCACTGATATTACAATCGAAAATAAACTAGCAAAATGCTAAAATTTCATGTGTATTTTTGACTGTTTCCATGGAAACGCAACAAATTATTGAACAGTTCCAGTTAAATAGTGAAGAAAAAATGTTTTTAAGTGATATTGTAATTATTGTTATATTGCTTCATTTATTAAAGTCGTACAAATTGTTGTTAGTTGCACTGCACTGCACTGCACATAAACTGCACACCAAACCACATTACACTGCACTGCACTATGTCAGCACACCACACCGTACCGCACTACACCACACTACACTACACTACACCACACCACACCACACCACACCACACCACACCACACCACACCACACCACACCGCACCACACCACACACACCAAACTACACCACACTACACCACACCTCACCACATCACACACCAAACTACACCACACCACACCACACCACACCACACTACACTACACTACACTACATGCCAATATACTAGTATATATATAACACAATGCATTCTACATCATACTACACTACCCTACACTGCACTACACTACATTACACTACACTACACTACACTACCCTACACTGCACTACGCTATATTGTGTTCATGTGTTGTGCGCAGGTACTTGATATCATTGAATGGGGTTGACGTGTCGAGTGTTGTGCTGTTAATAGCAGCTGCTTGGCCACCCAAGTCATAACACATTCTCTAATATCCCATTACAATGTATAACATAAATCTACTGATGGGCACGTCGGCAGATCAAAGGTAAAAAAGGTGGTGTACAATTAAAAAGTGCAACACGATCTTTCGATAGATGAACGTGCGGGCTAACCACACGTTGATCAAGCCACGGAATAGACGCTAGACCAACGCATTATCAGCACTGTTAGATTATAATGATTTTTCAATTGCAAAATCAGACAACGAATGGAATCCTTTGCGTTACTACCACAGTGTCACGCAATCTCGACAGTTTTTGCGTCATGTGCGAACATCCTAATCTTGCCTTTACGCAACATACCACATAAGAGTGTTCTGTAAGTTTTATGTCATTCAGAACAGTAGATTCGTTTCTCGTGCCGTCTGAACGGCGCCACGAGCTATTAGGGTAAGCGCCGGTGAATCTAATCGTCCGGTTATCAACATGTCAACGAGATACAAATTGCGTTATGACAGGAATATAGAACTGAATACACTAGTCTGACGTACACTCTGCCTTATGAACACCTGACGAAAAATCCTTACAAATCTTGTACACTTCGCCAAAGATTAACAAGCTTTAGAATTTATCATTTTTATTTCACTGAATGAGGAATTTTTGAGGTTAGTGTCAGGTGGCTGTCTTGTCGAGATTTGCCGTCAAGAACACCACTTCACTGAGAATGAAAAGCAACACTTATGTAGGATTAAAGTCTTGTTAGAACATATAGGTATGCCAAGAACCTGACTAGAAATCAAATATTATTACAGATAACCAGAAAATATCCCAATAATGATTATTCTTTAGGTTTCGTAACCTATCAGTTGACAAACGTTCCCGGCATACACCACATTGCGCAATCAAACGTTCAACAAGTACAAGGGGTTATTTAAAAGGTTGAGAGCAAAGACCATCGATATTTTTTTAAATTTTCCTTTGATATTTCCATTGTTTTGAAGGGTGTTCAGAGTTGGTGCTGCTGAAGTAGCGTAGATAGCGCGCCGTGTGTTTGGTCAGTCATTTTGTCTTTTCGCATTCTTGTTGCGTGATGTTCTGATGTCGGATAAGACTCATCTTTTCGTTCAAGATGCTTCCACAATCGATTGATAGGTTTATCAGCTCGATAGAATGAGATTTTTTGATTTACTGACTAGAACAGCAGTGGAAAGGTTTCCTGCGTAGGCAATGAAAGGGTTTCTGATGTATCACGTGATGGGTGGAGGGAAAAGAAGAAAAACTTTAGAACCTGAAAAGGGAAAAGAACGACAAAATTTTCAACAAAAGTTGTCATTGTCGATGATGGTGCGTAATTCGCGGGGCGGCCGGTGACCATTGGACTGGACGTTCAGTCATATCAATGAAATCCCCATCACAATAATTATTCTACTTCAAAAAAAACGCGATGTTCTTCCTTCATTACCCTGATTAGCTGAGCAGAACACAAAGTAGCCCAGGGTTATAGATTATCTAGAAGTAGTGAGCTCATACATAAATCACTGTTTGATCGTGTCTACATGCTATTACTAGTTCACCGGTGGTCTAATCGGCTCGCTGGTCATAAAAACTAAAAACCAGAATGGACTTATTGAATCACAACTGACTGATGTGCAGAACCGCGAGCCGACGGTTATAGTCTAGTAGGTCAGAAAGGAGTATTCGCTCTTCTCATGGAGACCAAACTGGGAATGGAAAAAGAATTTAAAAGAAATAGAAAAAGAAAAGAAAATATCAAAAATCAATGGTTTGAAACTTTGTTTCCACAAAAGCACATATCAGTTCTGACTATGATGTAATGCTGAATCGCAGCTCGCTATGAATGGACGGCCGAGAGTGAGAATCAATACCTGAGAGGCTATTTAAAGACTCCTCCTAGTTCATACACACCAACTGGATCCGCGCCGGATTCCCCAAGCAAAGGAAAAACTAGAAGTAGTTAATACTGATGATCATCGCAGCTGGTGGCTATTAGTTGTAGCTGGTAAACCACAAGGGATAGAGGGCGCGCGCCGACTACTACGTCCGATCCAAGTTTTAGTGAAGAGATTAGAAGATTGATCTGATTGATGAATGTCACAATAAACCATCTGATAAGTTGCAATACCACTTCACTTCCAATGGACAGAATTAGAACACAGACAGCAAAGACCTCCCGAGACGGTCTTACCTTCTATTAATACATTATTTCTAATTACATATTAAACACTAATTCAGGAACAAAAGGTTGCAGAGTATTTTAAATAAAGATGACAGAGGAGATATAAGAACAAATGCTCACATATTTCAGATTCCTACACGCTAATGACAACATGCTAGGCCAGATGCTGGTTGACTGGTAGCCTAGCCGATTGGAGTGCCATCGAGAGTTAGAAGATTTTATGCTATTTTAAGCTTTAGATATGTTTTAATAGGAACGAACAAAAGCTATGGTAAATATCATGAGCTGGAAACGATCCATACGAGGTTGGAGGTCCAGCTAGCCAATCAGATACCGGCAGTTGCCACAGGGTTCCCAAGTGAGCAGAGCTTAGCTTTAACGTTAACATAATAATAGATGATGATAAATGAAAGCAATGCAATGCGTTTTATTCCAATTGAAACCATTCCTCCCTCTACTGAGGGGGGAGGGGTGTGTAGTATGCATATCATCAATCAAGATGCAATCCAAGTGATGAAAACACAAAGCAATTAGATGATAATTCAAGTGTATTTTACGAGGCAGTCGTTGTTTCTATCCATATATAGAAAATATATTGCATATGGCGCGGAGGAAGACCTATCGTACCACAACCCTCTAATGCGTTTGTAAAGCTCTGTTATTGGTTGGTGCATGCTCGAATACCTGTATTTTGGTTGGTCAGGGTGGTAACCATTTGATAGTCATGCTAGACGTGTTGCGTGTGCTCGGTCTGTAAGGCCCCGAGGCTTGTCTCGCTTTTCTTCATAGGTTTTGTAAGTCGATTTCTCTGTTCATTTTAGAGAATGAATTAGTCGTTGTGTGACCAGTACCGCATGCGCGCGCATTCTCAAAATACTAATCATAATTTGTTATAATAGGTTAAACAGGTTATGGCTAATGATCTTACCTATGTTTCTTTGATAAGAATCGAACATCATAACCATGCCTACCTACCTACCTTTCTAGTTTAACTGCGCATGGGTGATTGGAGTGGTCTTTTTATAAGAATGACATCCCACATGGTTAAGTTACGTCTGCTACCAATTTTTTTCCAATGTTTATATAATATTTCACCTGAAGACAAAACTGTGCAAAACTTGGGTCAGTTTTATTAGGTAGGTGGTGATATTAACCCGGGGTGGGTACTCCCCTATATTTGCTATACGGGTATGTGCCGCCCTATAGGGTATGGTTTTTCGGCTTTTGTGTCTGGGGTAGGGTATCATTTTTTGTCTGGGATAGGGTATCATTTTAGTCTAAGATAGGGTTAGCGTTTTGGTCGTTTTTGTCTGGCGAATAGGCCACGCTTTCTGCCGACACCAAAACAATAAAAATCTTACTAAATATTGACTTTGCAATCGATTGTAAAACCGTATTTTCCGTCTTTTAGTCTGGGATAGGGTGTATAATTCTTAGTTTTAGTCTGGGATAGGATATGTAAAATCAGAATTTTAGGTCTGGGATAGGGTCAGGGTTTTGAGGTCCTGGCGGCACACCCCTACCCAAGTTGGGGTGGTAGTATCTCCCCCCCCCGGGGATATCAATCAGTACCAAGTGATTTCCAACTTGCCGGGCACCATCTTGGATTCCAGAAGCGTGCACAGCGTTATGGGTATTCATCGGGTGACTTGAATACCTGATATAGGTTACTACCAGGTATGGTAAACAGGAGATGTACACAGTATATCATCAGGTCAAGTAGAAACGCTTCTGATTGCTCATCGGATCATTCCAATGAATCCACCAACATCCCAGCAAGTTTATATTTCAAACATTCAAAGACGTAACAAAATACTTTGGATGAAAAGAGCCAAATACCTGTGCATCGCTACGATCATCTATATTTAATCACTCAATTTGTCAAATTTGACATGGTTCGTCTATTCTTTCATCACTTCCGTTAGCCACCGGACTGTTATGATTTATTCTGTAGGCGATGGATTGGTTAATGCCTCTTGGTTGCGTGCCGAGATGTAATGCTCGCTTCTATTATGCACTTCCGGGGGGAGTGTCACCTTTATATAGTTATAATCGTTCGCAATACAACTGGAGAATTCCAATCTAAAAATTATTCGACATTTTTAGAGTCATTTACTAAAGTAACAAGCCAGGAAAAAGTTGAAAATAAGAAGTTTGAAAGATCTGATTTAAACCGTAGTGTGATAATATAGAGCCAGACTACGACTGATGTGAATCATATCTAATTCGATAGCAGGATATCCATGTCGGGATATCTGTAATTAATCATTAAGCTAAATGTGAGTTACTTTAGCACAATTAGAAACTTAGTCATGTCTTGTATTACTGTATGTTTTTTCGTTAAACAAGTTTCGCGGTTACAACAACCGCAGATATATTTGGAAGTTGAACCGACAACGTCACGACGAAGCCAGAAAAATCTTTGCCCGAGAAATGGCAACAAGCGCTTTGGAAATTAATAAGTTTTCAACAAGTAATAAAGTCCGCGGTGGCAATAGACATTTCGTGTGGTTCACCGATCCTAATAGCATACCAGGCTGCTGTCCCCTGAGGCGCTAGCTCGATGGGAGTCTGCCCAGCCATTGAACCAAACTCAAACCTCATGTTAGATTCAAATCACTCCACCGCCAAAATCTGATCTGATTGTGTTTTTATTCTTGACATGGCTAATGGAAAAGACCCCTCGATCGTTGTTTAATTAGTTCATGTCAGGGGAGCTAAAATACTGCTCTATTGGGATGGGTGGGGAGGGTGGGGAGAGTTAGTGCGGTTCATTCAAAGGATTTTAATGGTCGTCGCGTGGACCGGATTGAAGAAAAGTGATCTCCCTTTTGTCACCCTTTAACAGAGTCACCTTTAGCAGTCTGAAGAGGTACGAATGAAAAGTATCATCAGACCGAACAGCAAGATTGCGTAAGAGGCAAGTAAGATTCGTAAACACACAAAACAGAAGAATAAAAGCAAAAGCCTCGTCTGCTGATAAGATTTCCAGATGGATTGACATTGTCTTTGAATTTTACCGTATATGATTTAGATAAACACTTAGAACATACCGCCTACCACTCGACCTGAGCTCGATATCAGACAACAGCACGTCATTTATACCACATACATACATTACCTGCATGAGACAGGGATTTAGCGGCCTGGGCTTATCTTTTTCATAATAATAATAATAAGTGTTATGTCTTTAGCTTCATAGATTACCCAGTAGTTTACATTATGGCCTTCCTATTACATGCAATCAGCACGCAGATTTTCCGTTCACAATCTTCACCGCATCTAGCTACAGCCATGATCAGTGATGTAATATTGATGAGCAATAATTGACTTGAACAGTCGACCAGCCTTCAGACACGTGGCTAGTGATGCCCACGTGACTACCTCTACCTTCAAGTGGCCAGTTTCAGGATCATTTCATTATCACTCTATGTATTTTTTGTTTTCTCTCCATTCTTATTTCATTTTATTTCTTTCATTCAGTTCTTGTCTCCACAACTGGCTTCCCACTCCATTATCACCATCATCCTGTGTGTCACTAAATGACGTCAACACCTAGTCACGTGACTTCAGATGATTGAAGGTTTCTAATTGGTGCTCGTTTAACGAACACGTGACATTTTGCTCAAACGACTTCCGGTCACGTTGTTCTTACCACGAGAAAATCTGAAACATCTTTGAAATGGAAAATGTTTGAATAAAGTTTAAGTGGAGTATTTGGTTTAATCCGACGGGGCCACCTTGGACTGATGCATGTCTGTAGTAGTTTTGGATTCAGATATGATCATGAATCTCAGATAGCTAGTGACAAGGTCGTTCCATAAGTCATTGATGTTGTACCAATATACCGAGAACACACAAGTAGGAATATCTTTGTTCAGTGTCTCATGGCTATCATTATTATCATACACTAGTCGCATGCCCGTGTACCATGATACCAATACCAAACCAGTAACTTCACCATCTCTTGCTCATCGTAGAGCTAGTCCTCCTGTTTAAGGTTGTAAATGACCTTGTGGCATTCGATTCAAAAACACCCTAAAAAAGCCTTAAAAAAGAAACGGCCTTTCCTCCTCATTTTCAAATTGTGCCACACGAATCTCACTGATATATGGAACTCTGTGTCTGATTCTATTACAAGCTGATGATGTAACCAGCTTCAGAGCATGTATATTCGGTTGACCGCTCAACCATAATCCAGCAAGAGGATCCTCGTAGTGGGTGATAATAACCCGCGGGATCCCTGTGTGCTGTGTACTCATCATACTATAACAAGTAGTTTTAGTGTTACTCTACCGTGGGATCCCTGTGTATTGTTAGTACATATTTTAATATAACCCGGTTTGAATAGCTTTGAATTAATTTAGAAATTTATTCAGTTGGAAAATCACAACAGAGCGAAGCTACAATCTATGTGAAAGCCCAAAGATTGAAATTTGCTGAAGCGATTTATATAGAAATCATATTAATATATATTGCACAAACTAATAAAAACACCAGGCACGCACTAACCTATTGTCTAGTAACCCCTGAAAAAAAAATACACTTTCTACCAAGAGAGGTGACGAACTGACGTCAGTCACGTGACACGATTATCTGTGCGGTTTTGATTAAACCTGGAAAAATGTCGACAGGTTAATTTCCAAATCAGACAACCATTAAAATATCAGATGATCGATAACAGCATTAGGAAAAGGTCGATTATATCTTATCAAAACACTTCTTTTTAATTACGAGATTAGGACGACTCAACCTTGCAAACCAAACATGTGACGTCATAAGGTGAGTGGACTGTCTTCGAGGTTTTATGTCTGGTCGTGATGAATCTATCAGCCTTATTGTGTCTAACTATTGTCTTGAACTAGCTTTAATGAAGTATATTCTAGTTTTTATCTTATTAGCGTTTTCCCGTGAGGAAAAAGACGTAATAATTCTAATGAGCACAGGCATTGAAGATGGTCGTCACCAGGCGTCTTCAGTGGGACTTTTACGTCCACCTGATACAGGGTTAGAGTGAAAACTGTTTATTTCAAGTTCATTTTTTGACCAACAGTAGTTGAGTGAATCATCTTTTTCCTACCCTTTGACGGTCTTTAGTTTTTTTCCTCTTTTAAGCACATCCATGACTCATATACAATATTACTCAAAATACCGATACTACGGCAATAACTGTGATGGATTTTAAAGATGCTTTTCTAAATATCTCAAGTGCCAGGGGACTAACTGACTCAGTGCAGTAAATATATAGAAATAAAT
The DNA here is from genome assembly GCF_029948245.1 of Actinia tenebrosa. Lineage (NCBI taxonomy): Eukaryota > Metazoa > Cnidaria > Anthozoa > Actiniaria > Actiniidae > Actinia > Actinia tenebrosa. Next base: position 10,248,237 of record NW_028292575.1, read on the forward strand.
AAGTAAAGAGAAGCTCCTCTATATTGCAACAAATATCGGCCGATACTTTATTCCATATTCATTCTTATTGGACAATCTGTAAAACGTTTTAAGAAGTGTTTTTTTAAAGACAAGATATCTTATAAAAACTGGCGGAGACACGCCACGATTCGTTCAAATAGTTGTGGTTTTAATACGTCTTAACCTTTTCCACCGTACACGTCTAATGTAAAACACTCCATTCTTGACTTACTGATCTGCAGGACAGGAAACGAATCCCTTTATCTTAAACACAAAGTCTTTTAACAAACTGTGATCTATAAACGTGGCAGGCGCAACATGACGACAGAAACCATGTGACTTACGAAGGTATCACGTGACTGACAATGTGATCGGAAACGGGAGGTGGTCGCCTGGTCGGTTGTGAAGAGGTGTCTCCGAAAAAGAAAAAAAATCAATTAATCTCTGGTCTGAATTTGAACAGTATTCGTGAAGAAAATTGACAGTTCTTGGTAAACAGACCGCAAGAAAATAAAGAAACAGAGAATAAGAGAGAGAGAGAGAGAGAGAGAGAGAGAGAGGAAGAAAGAAAGAAACAAAGGATAAATAGAAATAACAGCTTCATTCCGTTGCCTGTCGCACGAGTCCAAGTTAAGTTCAATCCTATCAAAACGCACTTAAGACTCGGGATTTTTATGTTACGGAAGAGCACATTAATTCTCGAAGAGAAGTAAAAAGGAAAGAATGTGTATTGACAGTTAATTGGGCAAGTGTTTTCTGCCACACGGTACATTGTCTTGTAACCACAAAACTAATGATAGGAAATAGGTTGTACAAGCTCGTAATGTTTGGGATTCCATTCAGGTGCTGTCAAGAGCATTCGAATCGTTTACTGACAAACATGCAATTCATTGCAAGTACGGACTGGACTGAAATAATGGACAGGCGGTATCATGAATGCGAATAGGAAGCTCTTGATGTCCGTGGTAGAAGCCCTTTGGATGCTAATTTTGCTCTTTCGTAAAAAAGATTTTAAAATTAAACTTTTTGGCAGAAAGTACAAGCCTATTTTACTGGTCTAAAGTATCAATACATACTTGAAAAATACGCATGATTTGATTGGGGAAGCCGTTGAAATGCTGTTATATGAGAAAAGAAGTCATTCAAGTGCTGTCCTTGGAAAACCACTTAACAGCAGCCAGCCATTTTTGTTTTTCACCAATCAACGAATAAATCAATTCATTTATTGTTGTCACTCGTTATCTCAAGTGTTTTATTCCTGACTGAACAATTTAATAATTTTTTAGACGCCAACTAAACTCGTTCTTTTTTTTATCTCCGAGAAACGTGGCCGACAAGATAATCCCTCAGTGGAAGCCTTTCGAAAATTACTCGTATGGATTTCGTTCACGCAAGGAATTTCTGTCTTGGTAGGAGGTTGAAGTAGGCTACGAAACCAAAGATTCCTGTTCGGCTAATTATTTTACAGCGTTCTTGGAATTCCAGCAGTAGCCATGCAATACTCTTCCGGCTGTGATTCAAGCCGTAAGAAATAATAATGAAATAAAAGATGCTAGCTTCGGGCGTATTTGACTGAAACTGAGGAGAAAAGAATTCCACCAGTATCAGGGGAAGGGGAGGGGAGGGGAGGGGGAACGTTTGCCTCTATATATCCGGGGCTAGAGCAACTAAATGATTCTCAAAGAGTGAATATTTAGTGGTATAATATCGCTGACTACTATCAGTGCAATCAAGGTCGAGTTTCTATGTAAACGAAATCCAATGCGAGGTGCAGGGAGAGAGAAGAGGTATTCAATAAGAGTAAGCTTATAGGTCAGTTATTGATCAAATTAGATTAATGCAGCAGCTATGCTTGTATGTGATTAACCTAATAAGAAAAGTAGCGCGCTCTCGTATACCTCGGGGGAGGATGGGTAAACTAAAGAAAAGATGGAAGAAAAATGGAACGGGAAAGGAAGAAAGAAATGAGATGACATATTGCACACCGTACAGAACATTTTAAAGATGTTTTAAAATTAAAATCTGAAAATCTACATATGGCTAAGTGGTCGATGTCGAGGGGTTCGATCGCCCGGTTTTTGACAGTTTATTTGTCAGTGGTTTTTTTTTTCGGTCTTTTTTTTTTTTTTTATATTTTTTTTTAGGGTATTCTATAGTATTCATGTTTAGGCCTCACTTTCCCTACCTTAGCCTCCCAATAGTAGATCAAATACAGTTTGAACATCAGTTGATTTCTAATTTACCACCCCATAGAGACCAGACACTGAACTGAACAGTTATCGAGATGGAAATCAATATCATGGTACATACATCATTCTAAGTAGTTGATATCCAGTAGAAATGAGGAAATAAATGCGATAATTAAATGGATGCGTTCAAGGGTAATCGTGTGCTATATACACAATGGAGGGATAGTGATAGGGATAGTTTTCTACTAAGGGGGTGTAGGTCAGGACTACTGTTTGGATTAAATGAAAAAAAGTGACACCATAAATGTTCACAAATGAGAACACATACAGAAGATCTTCTTCTTTATCTACGAAGTTGATTAACCTTGTTGAACAACTTAGCAGGGATGGTAACTTTTATAGATTTTATGTTAAATGAATTTTACACGAAGAAATGCGAGCAAACCCCAAGGGCAGAAAGTGCAAAAGGCACCCCAGCCCACTAGTGGTGGGGGCAGGCTGTCACAACATCACGTAGTGAGTCATCAAACTCGTATAAGGGGTAAAAATCCTAAATGAGTTCAGATAAGGTCAGTTTTCTTTGGAATACAGTTACCGTCCAATGAGTAGATGGTTTGCCTTCCGGCGCACACACCGGCGCCATCATATGTTGTTGACGTTACTCTTCATCGATACCTTTACTCTGACAGATCTTGATACCTTCCTAAAAAAAACCCTTTCTACCTCAATCCATCTATACATTCACCTTTAGATTCATTTCTAAGTCTCGAAGAGAAGCATAAAGCGTTACTTCCAGTCTAGTTGTGTTTGGATTGACGTAATTTTGAAGCCATTTTCTCGTCATCTTGTCGGTTATTGTTCTTGCAATCTCGCATCTTTAGTCGATACACATTTGTAGTTTTGACAAGTTGGTCAACGCGTGGTGTGTGGTCCCTAAAAGGCCTAATTCATTACCTGTGTAGAAGTCCAATGACTAATTCGTTGGCGACAACCAATCACAGCGCGTTAGTGACGTTTTGAGGTCCAAATGTATAGAGATTAGCTTTCTGGAGCATTGACTAAGCGGTCATGTTACACATTCTGAGGGGAACTGCACATTTATGCTAAGTGCAACTCACAAACTATGGAATCTACATCACAAAAGGCTCATTTCTTCCAAAGAACAACATCTTTACTCGACCAACACATCTAACTTGGATTTGGAGGCGAATTGGAAAGATTACATGGTTATTTTTGGCAGTGATTATAGTGTTGGATTGAAGCTCTACATTGAGCGCGTGGAACGAAGACAAATATCGACCTTCCGTGGACAGCATGAGTGGTTCGACTCCTGAAAACTACACATGGGCTAGAGAAGTGCTTCAAGATATCGATGAGGTTGGTTAATACTAACTACTCGAGGCTTTCATAAGGGCATAGCTTTCATATTTTAGCTGTCGTCCCGTACAGAGAACATCATGAAACTGTTGCCGTGTAGCGTCTTAGATTGCACTCATATTGTTTACGTTGGTTTCTGCTAAGTCTACTGATTATCTGACCAACGGATTCCTAGATTCTTTATTTAAAAGTGTTATGTTGGTATTTGGGGTCATTGTAATGCATTCTGTTGCTGTAGATGTTAGGGTTTGTAGTCAGTTTTAGAACCCTAATGAAAGTAAAACCATCATAATGAGCAGCGTTGATACACTTTCAGCAAATCGAACTTAGAATCAGATATCGCTAACCGCTTAGGGAAACGAATGGAATCGAGCCTCTACAGGGAGGTCGTGCATTAAGTACACATATTTCTGTTCGTGGATTGAACTCTACTCACTTTGCACAGGTTCACGAAGAAAGATTTAAACAAGCTTCGTTGGCGGTTAGGAAAATTCCTCACAGCTTAGGTATTAGCAACACCAGAACCAGGATCTAACACCTCGTTTAGTATAATTACCAAAATGGAACAAAGATTAAGCCAAGTCAAAGGCACAAACAGCCGTTTTATACTCTAATCTTCGACGTTTTGCTCGTTTTCTTGGCGTTTCTATTCAGTTGGTGATGAATCACTCAATTTTAAAGTACACGGTGTAAAGTAGATCAGTTCTGGTGTATTTCAAAGTTAGTACTAAGTGCTGTTCCAAGCAGGGCTTAAAGGCCGAATTGATGTAAGGCGGCAGAGTTCTGTACTAGGGCTTGTAATAACAGAGATCAAGTTAAGATGTGTTTACACATGAGCGCACAAGATAGAAATGAGAAACAGCGCCACTAAAAGTCGGTTTTCTTCTCGAGTAAATGCAGTATCTATACAGATGGAATGGTTTAAAAACGCTGTAGTCAAGCTCAGAGATATTCATAATATCCTTGGATTTTAAAGCCCTGTCTTTTCGCCTCGCCCTCTTCCTATCCAGACTCTAAAGCAATATTTTCCTCGGCTTTCATAACATAACACGGCAGTTGGGTGGTCTTACCTGGCACGTGCCTGCTAACTCTTCCAAGTTAAATGCAAATATCTGCAAACAACTTACATGGATAATGTTTTCTGATGTCAAAACTTAAATAAGGCTTGATTTCGAGTAAATACAGGCAACAAAAGAGAGCAATAAAGGATATTGGAGCAAACGATGGAATTACAAGGAGAGGGGGGAAATATTTCTGTTATAAGAATGAGCGAAGGAAAGTCAATGACGAAAGCCAGTTCATGATGTAGTGCACGAAAAATAAGACTAGAATTTTTCTTAGTCAAGAATGTGGATGTGTTTTTTATATTATATTTTAATGCGTTTACTCTTGTTTGTTCTTGTTATATAGGGTCGTGCGAGAGGTAACCGCTTAGCGCTAAAAATACGCTCGCGTATCCAGAGCGCCTTGTTTAGTATCGGATGCCTGTCTCAGCGTCATTGTGGAAAAATTGTTCTTTTTGGATTTCTGGTAATGTCTATCTTCGCCATTGGATTATCACGGGCAAAGCTAGAAACGAATGCAGAGAAGTTATGGGTCGAAGGTAAGTTGACTGCTAAGCTCGCTCAAGTAGGTTCAGTAGACAGAAGTTCTGGTAAGGAGTCGTATTGCTGTTTGCTTATAGTAAGATCAATAAACAGGGTTGTTTTGTTTGGTAGCTGGTATTGTTATTGTTCTGTTGCGGCATGAAAATAGCGTATTATCCTTCTATTTTAGCTATGGCAACCGCTTGATTTCCATGCTTGTTCTATAAGCATTTAGAGTAAAGACTGCGGCATATTAGAACAGATGAATATGCAATAGTCTTTACCCGTATAAACAATGCTGTTGTCACTAGTAATACTTTATATCGACTCTCATTTCACAATCAGACAATTAAGTTGATCCTTGATGGTTTTTTGTGTTTTTCTTTGCTCAAATCACACATATCCTATTATTCTTGAACTTCTTTTCCGTAAGGCCGTCGATAATCAATAATCAAGCAGGCGTACATAGTCGATATCCACTTGCTAGAACTGCCATACTTTATGGCTTCGTTCGTCCAGATCATATTTCTTCATAACTAGAACCGTTTCGCTATTTCATCTACCTTTTTTTTTCAAATATACTAAGATATATTCTCGTACATACTTGTGGCGTTCGTACACAGCCCTTTAACTAACGTTACTCGGGCTATTATTTCATTAGTACATTTTGTAATCATTTTACTAGCCGTTTGGTGGAGTTCCGGTTAATTTGTCCAAAAATAGAACTAATGTTACAAGAAGAGATCAAGTCAAAAATGACCCCGTGTCGTTTCACTGACCGCCAAACAACATTCCTCTAGCAAGTCCCAAGCAAAGAACACTTCTTTAAATTCATGTAGTGTATGTCATAATGTAAAGCCCAGGAAAGTGTTTTAGCTTATCGTGCCAAATCAGCATGTTGCAGATTTGTTGGCAACTCCAATTGCGATCCAAATGTCTTCTCGATAATGACAAATTCGACATCATCATTTGTCTCAAGTTGTATAGACATAGATAGTGCTTTTAAAGAGGTAATAAGAGTCTCTCTTTTGCGGCATATGAGAGCACCTTGAGATGTGTTTAGATCAAAACTAAAGTGAATTGAGAAGATGTTGCTCGGCTCTCGCTCGTAAAGATATCGGATATCTAAGATATTTGAAAGAAAACCATCACCTTTGAGCTCATCGCTAACTAAATTAGAACTCTTATTTTTTATATGTCCCCATCAAATCCAGGTCACGAATCGTCTAGAACAACTGACACATGCAAAGTGAACTTGACGAGCTTGATTCAGACTTAGTTCGTGTTTATTTAGTCTTGCCTTGAGGCGAAACACACTTGCTCTTGTTTGAGGTCGTTTCTCTTAATGTGAGGTATTTATTTGCTAATGCTTTCCAAAGTATTTCCATTGCTGTAAATACCGAGTGTGGTTTGTAGTGGATAAAAATGGTTTAAACCCCATAGTGATATTAACGCACGCTTTGCTTGTCCATACTGCCTCTAGACTAAGGATTAAGGACCTATATTTAACGTCGGTAGTTCCTTCAGTTGAAATTCAACTGCTATCAATGGAAGCCGACGGTGCGCACTTTACCCCCTCTCTCCATCAGTTCTCTGTTTTATGAGTATTCAAAGCTGAAGCTACACGGATTAGAGAAAAGTCGAAACAGACGTGAAGATCCTAAGGATCGAACCTTGGACGTCTAGCTCCGAAGGCCAAACTAGATCTACACAACCCATACCACAACCATACCATAAACATAGCTGACCCAGCAATATGCACCAGCCCTTACCTCACCAAACCCGTCACCAACTACCTCTCTTTCTCTATCTTGTCCCATCCAGTCTACCATCACTAAAGATACCCTTCCAACCTTTCCTCCCCTTCCAATGAAGTGAAGATCCCCGCTATCCCATCTTTAGACTGGTCAGTCCTATTTTGAGAGAACATTTCGTATCTTAATCAACGTGATTAGTTTGATGAAGAAATACTAGTGTTTGAAGTGAAAATATTCATTTAATGGTATTAGTGCTTCTTTGGTCACCTCTAGTTGACTAAACCAACAACCAGAGTAATCTCTGTCAATTCTGTGTTTACATAAGTTCATTAATGAATCTGGTTCGCGCGAAACGTACACATTAGTCTGTAGACATTGGAAACATAAATACTTAGCATTGTTGATAATGCATTAATAGTTTTAAAGATAGTTTTGACTTGAAGGTCCCTGTTATGAAATGAATTCCCGTGGATTAATTGATAATATTGCTGATAATAAACCTTATACTCCTTGACTTAATGTGTTCGTTTGATTGTTCTTGCAGCCGGTGGAAGATTAGAAAGAGAACTGCGCTATACCGAAGCTGCACTTGGGAAAGAATTCGGTAGCACACAGGAAATCGTGATTCAAACACCAAACTCTAAAGGAACAAATATTCTTACAGTAGAAGCCATGTTGCTGCATCAAAAGGCGCTCAAGCAAGCAGCAAAACTCAAAGTCCATGTTGCTAATAGGTAAAGTGATTTCTATGTATTTGTATACCGCTAGGGCATATTTAAGCATGCGCATTGATGTCTCATAGGAAAAGGATTTATATGACTCTTAATAAACTCAGGTCTATTCTACCAGTAGTATCTATAAAGATTCTACAGCGCGTATGTATCTCTACGTGTAGATCAATATTAGTTATAATAAGGTAAATTCCATCAGTATATTAAACCACTAGTTTGTCAGGATTTGTCTTCAACATTGACGCACTCATTTATTATGTTAACCAGCATTTTGATATTTGCAAAGATTGTCAGACATTTATTCTGTTAACCAGCATTTTGATATTTGCAGAGATTGGTCTCTCAAGGATCTGTGTTATGCTCCTAGTTTTCCACTCTTTTACAATAGCATGTTAGGGGAGGTGAGTGTAGTGTAGTGTGTTCTGTAATGTTGTAGCTCGTGGTTTGGTAACGTTTGAATAAGTTTTTTTTTCTGTTTCAGATAATGCATCATCTAATACCATGTACCATCATAACGCCGATGGACTGTTTCTGGGAGGGTGCAAAGGTTCATGGGCCTGAAATAGACATGACTTTACCGTAAGCTATTGATAGATTTCATTTCAATTCTATCCTTTCACTCATATTCTTTCTTCCTTCTTCCTTCCTTCATTCTTCCTTTCTTGTTTCTTCCTTCCTTCTTCGTTTCTTCCTTCCTTCCTTCTTCCTTCCTTCTTCGTTTCTTCCTTCCTTCCTTCTTTCTTCCTTCTTTCTTCCTTCCTTCTTTCTTTCTTTCTTTCTTCCTTCCTTCCTTCCTTCCTTTCACAGTTTCCTTCTTTCCTGTTCTGGTTTTACTAGTTTCTTTCTCAGTTCTTCTTTTTCATTTTACTTTCCTTTTCTATCGCCTTTTTTTCAATCCTCGTTTTCGAACTTTTCTTGCTATTCGTATTGTGTAGTGTATCTTTATGTCGTTGAGATGCCAGTCACACATGAATGAATCCACCTCTCGTTGTCTCCTTCTTACAGGGATGATTCACAGAGAAGTTACCTCAAATGGACCGATTTAAATCCAATCGACCTGCTGAACAAGATCCAGGAATCTTTTAGTTCTTGGGAAATGAAGAAATTCCGTACATTGTTCAAGGAGGTAACGAGAAAGAATAACTACAATTTCATCAGCAACAATTCATGGCATTCAATCGATCTATCATCTCTTTCTGCATCGTCGTGGCACTGTTGAGATTTTCGCAAAAGGATTTCATCTGTAACGCGGTCTTGTACGATTTCTTCTGGGTATATCAGTGCGGAGGTTCACTTAAAATCTTCAGTTTCGTTTTCCCAAAATAATCGTAACGAATAACAATCTCATAAGGAATTCGTCATTCATTAATCAACGTCACAAGGAAAACCTATTCGTGGATTTTAGCTGTCATTCGAGCATTATCAAAGACTCGCTTTATTTCGATATCACGTTAAATTTTATCGTCTTTGTTTGTTTTTGTTGTTTTTTGTTTTTGTTTTTGTTTTGTTTCTTGTTTGTTTTTTGTTTGTTTGTTTGTTTTTTCGTTTTGTTTTCTCTCTCTCTCTCTCTCCCCAGAAAGTTCAGCAAAGGCTGAATATAATTAAATTGTAATCAAAAATCGTTTTTCTTGGAAAACAAAGATAAAATTCCAGGGATCATGGTCCATACCTTTGTTGATACTCCAAAAGAATGAAGGACAGGGTCAACGAGAAGGCTGCCACAAAGATTATGACGATCTATCTGTAACATTTTCTTCCATGCATCGTGGTAATTCATGATCATAATGTAGTCAGACAAGAGGTTTTTATCACGCTACCTTGACATGTTAAGGCCTTCTTGCAAGGTTAACGGGTTTGTATGGTTGTCAACAGGCTGGTATCACCACTGGATATTTAGAGAAGCCGTGTCTCAACCCTAAAGATCCCGGATGTCCCAGATTAGCACCGAACTTTCATTCAAAGGAGGTATGAGTAGATGGCACTTTTAATGATCTCATTATACTGTAAACCTTATGCGTGCATAGCTAAGCCACGTGTCTCCCCTTCATTCTTGGCTTCACGTTTCATCTCAGTTTTCCCGCGACCCTACCTCTCCCCCCTCCCCTCCCCCCAGACTCGTATATCAAATACTAATGTGCAGTAATGTATCAATATTAGGTTCCAGACATCGGTGCCGAATTAACAGGTGGTTGCCATGGTTTCGCTGCTAAATTTATGGAGTGGCCTGAAGAGATTATTGTGGGTGGTGTCATTAAGAACCGATCAGGAACGATTAGAAGGTAAGGTGTTCAGTTTGGTATTCCTTCAATGTCTCTCAGTCATTATCTTCTATCATGCAATGAGTAAGAGTGAGTTAGTGTATTGCCGATTATCCTCCTGACTAGTCAAGTGATCGAGAGTAGACATACTACTGCTTCTAGTACATATGTTTGTTGGATGCGCAGAACACTATGCATGATGTAGCATGTAACAGCACTGTTGCTTATTCTTCCCATTCATCTTGATGATCATGAGAGCACCAGTGATAGACCATGCTGGATGCGCAGATCACAGCTTTGATAATTAATGAGTATTTTCTTTGTGTCTGCAGTGCTTCAGCTCTACAGAGTGTAGTGCTATTAATGGGCGTAAACAACCTTTACGACTACCATCAAGATAGATACTGGAAGGGAGATGGTTCTTATAAGTGGAATGTTGACATCGCAAGGGAGGTTCTGGAGACATGGCAAAAGAATTTCACCAAGGTATTTTACCAGCTCAAAAAAAAAACCCTTTGACTATGAAAACACGACACGGTCACGGTAGGGAAGTAATCGTTGAACCAATCATAGCGCGCAACGTCATAGTCACAACACGACACCCTAGACCTATTAATTATTTTCTCAATTAAGCAAAATCAGCTCTACCAATGATCAAATGTCTCATTTATTTTTGCTGCACTTTCCAGGTAATGAACGAGGTGACCGATGAGACCGAGGAAGAGTTCAGTATTCTGGCCTTCACGTCAGCATCTTTCAACGAACTCCTGAAAGATTTCTCCAAGACAAGCACTGTCCGCCTTGCCATGGGATATGTGCTGATGGTACGTGGATATTATGATATTTATGTCTCGTATTGCAGCACCTTTGAACTACAACTCGACTATAACTAGTCAAAGCACCTTGGCATGGAAAAACGTGGATATTGATACGATTCTCTAGACTTTTTGAACGGTTTGATGAAATATGTACGGGGTCTAGGCGATGCAAACTGTCATCTCTACTGTACATTTGTAATTGTATTGTGACGTAACAAGTTTTCACTTCACTTCCAGCTCATCTACTCGGGTTTGACTTTAAAGAAGTGGAATAACGCAGTGCAATCCCAGGGTGCTTTAGGGGTTGCTGGCGTTGTCTTGGTAACCGTAGCTGTTGTATCTGGACTTGGTTTCTGTACATTTTGTGGAATTGCCTTCAATGCTTCATCCACACAGGTAACCCACGCACTATGTGTTAATAGACTCTTGGTATCTAAGAATAATATTGAAGCATTGTGATTGGTTGATGTACGATATCTCGTAATTTGATTGGTTCGTTATGTGTTATTTACTTATGCGTTCCTCTTATTTGGTTTCTTCTTATTTGCAGGTTTTGCCTTTTCTTGCTCTCGGTCTTGGAGTAGACGACATGTTTCTGTTGGCACATACTTATGCTTCGATTTCAGAACGTGGTGAAATCCATCCTTCAGTAAGTCTGACACGTGATACGGAACCCTTTCCGCAGGGTATTATGGGCTATGCTTGCTCGAGTCTTATTAACTCCTACAATTTCTTGCCAAACGAATTCTTCACCAGTCTTCCTCGGCCCGCATTTAATCTAGGGGACTGTGGCGAATATCTGTTCTTGTCTAAGCGATAAAACATGTTATTGACGATGTATTTGTTGATTTATTCCAGGATCAAGTTGGATATACTTTAGGACGTACTGGTGTCAGTATCTTCCTGACATCCTTCAACAACATGGTAGCGTTCCTCATGGCTGTTATCATTCCAATCCCAGCCCTAAGGGCTTTCTCCTTCCAGGTAAAATATTTAACCTTGCATCATCGTCACTGTTAAATGGCTTCCAAATTCAAGCGCAGTGATTGGTTTGGTTGATATTTTTTATGACCTTTGATTGGTTCAGGGTGGAAGCCATTTGAGTGCTATGGTATCTCATCAGTTTCTCAGTCAATCTTGTAGAACAGTCATCGAAAAAAATGTTCTTTGTTCTTGTCGATGATATGCCTACAAATAGCACAGGATTGACTTATCATATTCTTGTTTTACAGGCAGCTGTTATCGTGATGTTCAACTACTTTGCGATTATCATCGTTTTTCCTGCGATGATCGCCATCGATGTGAAAAGAAAACGAGACCAAAGATACGACTTATGCTGCTGCATACAAAGGTACAGTCTTTCCTCAATCTGTCGGTAAAAACAGTTCTAATTTATTGACACATCATTTATACTTGTGACATTCCTACTAACCGTTCCGACTACTTATTCTGTCTCAGCGCATCACATTTTGCATTCTCAAACAAGAGCTTGTTAGTTCTTTAGCTTGAATAATCAGTCATTTTGAACTGCCTTGCCACGCGCTCCTATCGATCAAGGAATGTATACTGCTACTGAGAAGTAGATTGATATATCTCTAATCTATATGATTTCTTATTTGTCCAGGGATGTACCTCAAAGGATCTCAATCACACCAAGCTCAACAACAGATAGTGCAATGGTCCTTCGTAGATTCCACAACTCGTGCAGCTCGTTGTCGTCTGTAACGAATTCTGGTGTCAATGCAGGCGCTGTTGTATTACCTGGTAATATGCAAGCTACTGCGCTGGGGACAGTTTCTCTTCCTGGGGCTGTTACAGTACAGGCTTCTGCTGTTGCTGAAATAAGTAATGGAGGTAATTCAGTGTGTAACACGATACTTCCTCTATCGGTAAGCGGACTCAACAGCCAAGATATTTTGACTGTAAGTGCAGGAGATGGGCGAACCGCCGTGGGTGCTGGTTGTCGCGTTGAAAGAAGCACATTACGTGAACATCCCACTGACACAAACATAGACGTTGTAGTACCTAACAGAACCAATACTGTACGTTACGATAACAAAGAGAAACCCAAGAAGCACGTATCAAGGAATAATAATGTAAATACTAGAACAATAGAACACAATTCTCGGCCTGTGGGACGCAGTTCTGATCAATCGTTACGCGATTCTTCAAGGAATTCATCACATAACAAAATGATGGACTCAAAATGGGTGAAAATGAAAAAAAAGCTACGAGTTTTATCTCTTGCATACTTCGCCAAACACTACTATGGACCCTTCCTGCAGAAGCCTTCCACAAAGGTTTGTAATGTTCTACATGTCATCGTCTTCTTTTTCTTCACATGACTGTTTTTCTTGTATACTGATGTGTATTGTGTTTTCTCTTTGGAGCAGACTGTTGTGATACTACTGTTCATCGCTATGTTAGTTGCTGGTGCTTACGGGTGTCTGTTGGTACGTGATGGACTGGACTTGACAGACTTGGTCCCCAAGAACAGCACAGAGCACAAGTTTGTTACGGCTCAGTACATGTACTTCTCCTTTTATTCCATCTTTGCTGTCACGATGAAAAACTTTGATTACAGCAAAGAACAGAATCTGATGTACGAGTACCATGATGCTTTCAAACGAGTATGTACTGGTCACTTAATTAACCCTTATCTTCGTCCAAATCAATAGCTTGACCGATATCATTGCTTCAGTACTTCATTACTCACCCGCAATGTTGTTCTTGCTCAATACCAAGATTGTTTGTTGTTCCAATTCTCATTTCTTTTCCTCTTCACATTCATTACAGGTATCGAATGTATTAAAGACACCCGAGATGGAACTGCAGCCATTTTGGTTGATGTACTTTCGTGACTGGCTCAAAGGTATTTATGTTTCCTGGACCAGTGTAGGGAGGTTCCCCTTAAAAAACCAGTCTTATAATTCCGTCATTGTTTCTTGTGTTGACAGATGTTCAGACGTCTTTCGATGAAGAATGGGCATCAGGAACCATAACATACTCTGGTTGGTACGAAAATGCAAGCGACAGTGGTATCCTTGGTTACAAGATGTTGGCACAGACAGGCAATGAAAATTATCCTGTCAATAGATCTCAAGTTCGTTCCGTGCGCCTTGTTGATGATCAAGGTATCATACGCCCTCAAGTGTTCTATCACTACCTGACTGTGTGGTATAACGTGGATACCATGGGGTACACGGCGTCACAGGTAGGTTCAAGATCTTCTATATCCATCCTTATGTATTCTTGTTTGTGGTCAGAGGAAAATCGGCCGACTCAACGGAAGTAGACTCAACTTTAGAATTGAGAATATTCAAGCGTTCTAGTGAAGGTCCGTGGAATTTCAAAATGTTTGTATCGTTGAAGTTGTGCATTCTTTACTTTACCCTTGGTTTTGCTGCATATTTTGGCATTGCACTGAGGGTTGTCTCCGAGTCTTTAATCAAGTAACATAGTGGTGATTGGGGAACTCGAAAAAATTCTCATAACAAACTTGCCAAGATGCAAGCCTAACAGTCTCCTTTGTCTATCTTCAGGGTGGGGGGAGAGCGGGCAAAAGAACGGTGTTACGAAGAGCAACATCTGGATAACCTTTATGTACTGCACTTGATTTTAGGGGAATGTTAGACCAAAGCCAAGCAACTGGAACAACAACAGAGACTCAAAAGAACCTCGAAACATGAAAAGTAAGATTCTTACTATACTTATATTACTATAATGATTGTTTACACCATATAGGCATTGAAGGTAATGCCTATGTCGTACTGATGGCGGTTCCTGTAACCAATCAATCAAATTGTTTTCACCAGTCGAGCCTGCCGAACCATTAGAATTCTCACAGCTGCCATTTTACTTGGTCAACATGAAAGACACAGCAGATTTCGTCAAGGTTATCAAGGTACATTTAGTTGAAGTTTACTGATATCTGAATGAAATGGATGGATGGAAGGGAGGGAGGGATGGGAATGGAAGAAGGGAGTGAACCCACAGGATGAAGATAATATAATTGGAATGAATAATGCATGGAATGGAAGGAGAAAAGAAAGGTAACAGTTGAAGAAAGAAAAACGCTGTAATGAACAAAAAAAGATGGATGGAAAGTAGAGAAATGAAATGGAAGGATGTAAGGAGGGAGTGAACATGTAGGTTGAAGATAACATGATTGGATTGAATAAAAAGGATGGAAAGAAAAGAGGGTAATGGAATGGAAGGATGGACACGATTATTACATTAGAGGAGAACCCTTTTGTCTTACAGTCAACTCATGGGATGTGTTATTGATGTGTTACAGGAAGTTCGTGAGATATGTGACGAGTTCAAAGAGAAAGGTTTATCAACGTATCCATCTGGAATACCCTTCACCTTCTGGGAACAGTACGTTTGGTTAAGACACAACCTTTTTATCGCCATCATTGTCATCCTTGCAGTCAGCTTCATCGTCATGGTAATCGTCCTATGTAACCTGTGGGCTGCTGCCATTATCGTAAGTCATCGAGTGTTTTTTAGGAGTTGCTCTCCTAGGCCCAGTTACATAAAGCTCTCTAGTTGCTCTTATCCAAAGAGAGTGTTATGCAACCATGCCAAGGTTTGTACGTGAACTTCTGATGGTCATAGCTCATGACAGCGTCGAAAATACTGACTTGAGTTCTGACTTAAGGACAGCAGACTGAATTGTTTTTGCTGCTTTGTGGTTTGGGACCTTGCTTTGGTGCGTTCTTGCCATGATAATATAGTACAAGAAAGTGGTTTTATGGAATGTCAATGTTGTATGTTCGTTTTCAGGTTCTCGCTCTTACCTTGATAACAGTACAAGTATTTGGTTTCATGGGTTTGACTGGGATCAAACTAAGCGCAGTTCCTGCTGTTACTCTTATCCTTTCTGTGGGAGTCGGTGTCGAGTTTACAGTTCACATGTGTCTGGTGAGTAAAGTGAATTGGCTCCACTTTCAACCAAGCAGAGAGCGATAATATATCATTCATCCAATCACAATGCTTGAGAATCTGTCAACACCGGAATGGCTTCCTTATCGAACCAATCAGAATGAGTAAAAAGCCGTTCATCCAATGAAATTACTTGAAATAAAACATGGGGGTCATAATTTTCCCGCCTTTTTACCTGAGCCGCGTAATGACTTGACTGGATGTAAGGCACATGTTGTGGAATGAGAAAGCCAATGTGACTGACCATGATTTCTTTTTTCAGGCATTCTTATCTGCAACAGGTGAAAAGAACATTCGAATGCAGAAGGCAATTGAACAAGTGTTTTCTCCTGTATTGGATGGAGCTGTTTCGACCTTCTTGGGTGTCGTGATGCTAGCTGGTTCTGACTTCGATTTCATCGTTAGGTCAGTAAATATACTCAACGACGCCTCATTATTCGATTATATAGTTAAGCAACCACTACTTTCTTGATCTTTTTCTCTAGTCAGTGTAGCTGTGTTTCTGATATTTTTTGAAGAAGTAATGTTGGAGCTAAGGGATACCAACTATTTATTATTTACATAGTGCAAAGTACTTACAAAACTAGTTACTCCACCTTATTTACCATACTTATAATATACACAGTGATTCCTGAATGAAACTCAAGTTTGATATTTGTTCTCTACAGATATTTCTTTCATCTTCTTTGTGCGCTGATCGTAATCGGAGTTACAAATGGTTTAGTATTACTCCCTGTCTTCTTGTCCATGGCAGGACCTGCGCCAGAGGTGAGTATACATGACAACACCCTCCTTGAAAAATACTGCCCGTTGGTATCATGATATGGTATGGACTTTCTTTTAATCCACCTGACTGATGTGTTACGTGATGGGACTGGGACGTCACGTGACTGAAAAGGACTTACACGTCACATGACCGATAGGATTTGCACGTCAAGTGATCTTTTTTTTTAGCATACTTGTGACACGAAAAACAGACTCAAGCTGACTAGTTTTTGAATTCATTTCGTCAACCAAATACTCCTTGATACTGGTGTCATCTTTTGAATACCATCCAATATAACGGAAGTTATTAAACGATATTGAATGTAAATGTTGTTTGTTTGTCCCTCCAGGTGGAAGCAGTACGGCCACCAGGCACCGCATCATCAGCAGGATCCCAACGTGAACTTCTACCAGTGTCATCATGTAGAAGAGGAACACCTCCTACTGACTCGCAGGTTTGCATCCTGGATACCTCAGGTTACCATAACAGCAAACAAGACGATAAGACTGATAATAGCCGGCATCATCATCGTAAACGACCAAGAGGTGAAAGACATTACAATCGGCGCGTTCATGCGTCTAATGCCAATAAATCTAACAGTTCACCGCGGGCATCACGAGTGACGTATGATCTAGAATCTTCTAGTTCTGTTGTTGCTAGGGTAACGGCAACAGCTACGGTTACTGTTCAGGTACATGCGGAACAAATTCCCAATGAAAGGACGATTTGTGAACGCGTTCAGGATAATGTACAGTCGTCGTCTCATAGATCGACTCAAGCAGCAGGTCAGATCCAGTATGGAGAGATTACTATTGAAGACCTAGAAGAACACACTCAAGTCAAATAGGTAGGTACTTCTACAACACGTCCTAACGGCTTTACATTCAGGGCCTCCCGTTTCATTTAGTATTAATTTCTGGTTTTGCCCAACTCTTGAGAAGAAACGGGCAGAGACAATCTTATACTTGAAAGAGAAAATGCTTAGCGTAAATAGAAGGGATTTTGGGATTTTAAGGGTCGCTACCTGACATTACAATTTTAGGTCTTTTTCCTTGAAGTTCTTTTCCAAGTTCTTCGGTTTCCCTCCCTCTGTAAAACCCAACACGCTATCGATCTGTTAGTGAGCCGTGCCCTGACTTTGATCAGCCAAGAAGTTGTTTCAGGGTACCGATAAACTAGGTTTGAAAATCATCTAGCGCAACTGAATATACTGTAAAGATAAACTCTACTGATAAATTGCTGAAATAACTTGTTCCCTAAAAGTATCTGCTTTCATAACAAGCAAGTAAACTATTTTACAGGTTGGAACAGAGTCGTCCAAAAAGGATTAGGGAAATAGCAAATGAAGAAGCGGAGGGCGTAGCTGGACCACCTCTGGTTCCTACGAAATATAAAGTGTTTCCCATAAGTATAATACACTTTCTGGAAGGGTGAAGCAAGTTGCCATGTACAATAAACTACAGTGATGCAACAGTACATACTACATGCATGGACGTGTACTTATATCATATATATACGTAGTATTGACCAACTATGCAAGATGGTCGTCGTCTTATTGGCCAGCATCATTGAACAAGTAACATGATACTGATTATATTATACAATGGTGCAATATCTACAAAGATGGATAGAAACTTGCAATGAAACTTACAGATCAAGGATTGGAATATTCTCAAGGCAAGACAATAATGAAAAACAGAAAATGTTTAGATTTTACTGAAGATGCGTTGAATTGTGAATATAAAGTGCTGTAAGATGGAAAACACTACAAATACTTATCTATCATGTACAGCACATATACTGTTGAAGGATTCTGTATGGTTACTTTATTTAGCCATCAACAGGGACTGAAGACAATCGTATCGGCACTAACTAACATCCCGTTCTGTTAGTAACACAATGACATTATTAATGGAGTACATGACAGTTTAGAGTAACAGATGGTAGGAAAACACCCATCTATCGTTACACACTAGCCTAATGAGTAGAAACAAAATATTATGATTTATGAAGCAAGTATAATTTATTTATTCAGTGGAATGTAAATAAGTTGTAAAAAACTGATCCCATATATAAGACAGCTTGGACGAATCGTTTAGATACTCAACACTGACACAAGTTTGTCACCTCTGTAATGTTTATCGGTATGGACCAAGAGGAAAATTGATTAATTCCTACAATATAGTAAGAAAAATACGAGAATATTCAAACCTGATATTGGCTGAAGCGAAAAGGAATCATAGGACGGTATCAAGAGGCCGGGTTACATTCTCCATGGTCACTCTGTGCTGAATGTGACGTCATCGCCGTCATGTTGGATGAGGAAGACTGTTCACAAGAATAACCGGTTTCATCGAATATCATATTTGAAATAACTAAAACTATTCAAATTGCATCTCACAAATATATGTACCTCAATTATATATAATATTTCAAAATTTAAGACAGAGAAATTGCAAAACAGTTAATATACTGAAAATTTAATTCCAGTTAAATTAGAAAACAATTTACTAGTAGATAAGGTCTTTTACGTACAGGAGGATTTTGGTTCTCAGTCTTGGTCTGATTCAAGAAGATTTCAAAGAGATTTCAGACATACTTCTAAGTTTAGTGAAATAATTAGTGAGTTATACCCCAGAGCGGAGAATCTAGGGCTGCTTGAATCAATGAGAATCCAACAGCCTTGAAGGAAACCCTTTTCTGGGGTCTCTTCCTCCAACTCTAAAAGGAAATATAATTAGTGAATGTTTGTATTATCAAAGTGATAGAAGCACGAATGATTTCCTTTCAACAAAGGCATCAGGTATCATGTATTGACTGTGAAAGAGAAGGACTGACAGATAGTTTGTTAGTCATACGTTATTTATTAAGTACTGCAGATCATCAATATATCATCTTGTATACTCTTGAAATATTAATTCAACTATTGTTAACTTATTAAATGGTTTCCTACCGATAACATTACAGCCCTATAGTAGTACAACATATTTAATAAAAGCATCAACATTACAAATTGGGTTGAATTTCTATCATATTCTATTTCTAAAAACTACGAACGAAATCGTTGACTTTCTTCCGGCAGCACTTGCTTCATGCGTTGAGCTGAACCAAGGAACCAAAGTCCTGTTACCATGGAAACCATTGTGTACAAAACTGTAGGATACCATCACAAGAAGGTGGGAGGGATGGGTCAGGTGTTTGGACCTGGCAGAAGCCAAGGTTAAGGAGAGGAGCGTATTTATATGATCACCATAAAAACACCCACGACGACTAGTACAAGACGTATGAACCAAAAGGTAACGACTGCAAGTCTCGGCCATTGAGAAAAACCAAAAAAAATCGGATGTTCAACTTTTCAGAAGGGAAAGTCGAAACTAGACCCGAACTTTTTACACGTCTGGTCAAAATTTAGCGGATATTTTAGCGATTTTTGCCTAAAGTGTTGGAATATTTTGTCGTGATTGAATGGAAGTTGTTGTTCATTGATTGTGTAGATCATTAAATTATTAATTGATAAATAAAACAGGGTGAAACTATAAACCAATGCACATGAAATAGTACACATTTTTACAGTGCAATAATGATTGATCCACACGAGGACGTAACACACAGATATTTACATGTTGCCCTCTCAGACTCGATTGCATGCAGACACGTGACTTCAGGATCCAAAGTCAATGGATGTCTTGTCCATCGGGTTGAACTGATAACTACCACGACCATCCATGTACAACACGTACTGCAACAACAACAACAACAATCAAGACAAATGTTGCGTAATGCTTTGGGAATACTCAAGGGTATAACTGTAAACTTTGGATTGCGTTACTAATATAGATAACTATTTAGTAGAATCCCCATCATCATAATTGCTACCATCGCCATCATCATCCTCATCACTATCATCATCAACGTTATCACCATCATTATCATTGCCACCATCACCACCATCATCGCCATGATCATCATATTACCATTATTGTCGCCATCACCGTCATCACTACCATCACCATCATCATAGCTGTACTACATACCTCGTGATATTTCCATAAGGACTTCCTGTGAGAGACCGTGAACAATGAAATACCAACCTAAAAAATTAGGATTTAACATCTAGTCTTATTAATTTGAAAATCTGCGTGAAATATTTGGTGATCAATACTGACCTCCCTACAGTGAGTATACATGAACCCTTCCACATCTACACTAACAGCACTGGTACATTCATCTAAGATGGCGAACTGTGGCTTATGGTAGAATAACCGCGCCATCTGAAGACATGATGACAAAAGATCGGTCAGTAATCTTATCTATAAACGCATCAGCATCTTTCCCAGTCATCCCCACCCTCTTCCCCCATCCTTTCCCCCACCCTCTCCCCTCCACCCTCTCCTCCACCCTCTCCCCCACCCTCTCCCCTCCACCCTCTTCCCCACCTTCTCCCCTCCACCCTCTCCCCCACCCTCTCCTCCCAACACACACACATAATTTTGATATACAATTCAAGGTATGAAGATAAGTTTCTTACAGCTATTCTTTGTTTTTCTCCTCCACTGAGCACATCCATCCAGTCCTGAGAAAACAAGACCATGTTACTCACGTCAGAAAAAAGTGACCAATGAGCTTTCTATAAATTCTACCCTTTGAGCGCTGTCGTCTTCCCGGAAAACACTACAATGGGTTGCCCTGTGTTGGTGTGCAACACTGAGAACGACGAGTGCATTTGTCAGCACTGCACGAAATTTGCCAAAACTATTCTTTGAAAAAAAATTGTAAAATTTTGAAAATTTTATGCGAAACTTGAGCGACGTTCCGAGTGACCTTTCATTTTCCTCCCTAATTCCAGAGTCTATTTTCTCGATCTCTCAACGCCATTGAACGAAGGATTAACCAGTAAATATTATTCGTTATTGTACTACGTACCTGTATACTGTTCCATCCTCCTTCTCTCTCCAGTATGTAACTCAGTTGAACCTGCAAGGAAGTGAAGATAAAATCACGAGCGTCGTTACACGAATAGTGTGCGACAAGCTAATCCTGTTTCATTGACATGTCCGAAAAAAACGTTTTTGGCATAAAATGCGTCGTTAATCGAAGCATCTTCATAGCAAGATGACAGTAGAAGATAATAGTAGAAGAGTATTTTATTTTTATTTTATTTAGCTTCGCCAGCGATGGAAATGAGATTACATTAATTGACAGATAGACTGGACCCCAAAAAGTGGTGGATGAGTTTTTGGGAGGCAGCGCTGGTCCATAGATCAAGCTGACTTCGTTGGCGAGAATCGGCGCATTAGCAGTGCGCACCACCCGTGTATCTTCCCGTAAGGATGTACATCTAGTAAACATGTGCGTACTTTAGATTTACCTGAGTAAGGAATTCTTCTAACTCTTTATCAGATATTCCTTTTCTATCCTGGTCTGCCTTGGTATCAGGGTATATGACCTGGTCACGTAGTGTACCTAACGTCATGTAGGGTCGCTGTAGTAATACAAACACAAATAACATCATTAGTAGTTCATATGATCATGGTGTATAAATGCAAGCTTGCTGATCCAATATCCAGTAATCTCAAACCTTAACCGTATCTTGTACTACCAAAATATAATAATTTATATGACGTCCTTTCAACAAACATCCTTGCCACTAATCAAAGCGCGCAAGATCCAATGTCCAGTGATCTCAAACCTTGACCGTATCTTGTACTACCAGAATATAATACATTTATATGACGTCCTTTCAACAAACATCCTTGCCACTAATCAAAGCGCGCAAGATCCAATGTCCAGTGATCTCAAACCTTGACCGTATCTTGTACTACCAGAATATAATACATTTATATGACGTCCTTTCAACAAACATCCTTGTCACTAATCAAAGCGCGCAAGATCCAATGTCCAGTGATCTCAAACCTTGACCGTATCTTGTACTACCAGAATATAATACATTTATATGACGTCCTTTTAACAAACATCCTTGCCACTAATCAAAGCGCGCAAGATCCAATGTCCAGTGATCTCAAACCTTGACCGTATCTTGTACTACCAGAATATAATAATTTATATGACGTCCTTTCAACAAACATCCTTGCCACTAATCAAATCGCGCAAGATCAATTCTCGTCCAATGAATAATGCTTGGATAACGTATCGTCAAAGTCACGGCACGGCACATCACAGCAAGTTGTTTTACAATCAGATATGGTTTAATAAGACTACGAGACATACCTGGGGGATATAAAACAGTTTACTTGGATTAGGCTTGGTGACTTTGCCTCCAAATAAGGGCCAAAGCTGAAAAAGATTAATAAAAATATTTGCTGTTAGCTAAACATGATCAATTTATCAGACATTAAGAGCTTGATAACGTTTTCATTTTGATATACATCCTATCTCTTCACTGATAGGCTCTTTATCACACTGATATAGACTCGAAATGTAAAAATAAATCCTAACTCGATTTCTGGTTGCTCAATTTGATTCTACCAAGAAGTCTTTTTCGAGTCTTCAAACTATTATGTACGTTATAATCTCAGCATGGCACAAGACCCTACCATGCGTACAATAACATACGTTACATTCCTAACATCCATAGGAAGGCGGCTCTCTTACCTCTCC
This sequence comes from Actinia tenebrosa, assembly GCF_029948245.1. NCBI lineage: Eukaryota > Metazoa > Cnidaria > Anthozoa > Actiniaria > Actiniidae > Actinia > Actinia tenebrosa. The sequence goes on from NW_028292575.1 coordinate 10,271,284, forward strand.
TAGTATCCTAAAGAGAGAACTTTTACCACAGCCGTTTGGACCACACACTAACACGTTCATACCAGACCCGACCTGACAAAGCAATACAGAGGTTAGGGAGCTAGACTACAGGAAAATAGGGGATGGATAGAAGAGTAATAGTGAAATAGGGAAGGTATAGCAGAGCATAGTGAAATAGGGAACGGATGAAAGAGCATACTGAAATAGGGAAGGGATAGCAGCAGCATAGTGAAATAGGGAAGGGATAATATAGAGATAATTAGGCACAAAGAGTGATGAACAACAGAGGAACTCAGGAACATGATGGAAATTAGAAGACAGGGGACGTCATTAGGAAAAGAAAACCAGGCAGTAGGGGAGATAATATCTAGAGGGGTGTAGTAGAGGGAAACGAAGGAATACAAGGAGATGTGAGAATATCTGAAGAATGAAGTGTGGAATATGATGGTATATTGAGCAAACTGACCTCAAACGTCATATCATCTACCAGTACATCACCATTAGGAGTTACAAGAGGGACTTTCTCAAACCTGGAAAAAAACACAATTAAGCATGAGATAAAAGTGTATTTTGTATGGTTGTGAAATGGCAAGGTGCTGTTGTGTATTTTTCACAGCCAGCATATAACGTCTCTGCCACCCAGTTGGCTCAGTTGCTTGAGCACAGTGCCTGTTGTGTGAGGAGGTCATAGGTTCAAGCCTGGCCAGACCAACGCTCAGGGTCTTAAAATAACTGAGTAGAAGGTACTGCCTTTGTAATTACATCTACAAATAATTAGACTTCACGTGGCTCGGATGACCATCTTATCATAAGATATAGAGGGTTACATGTGACTTCATCTTACCTTATAAGGTAGTCTTTTTCTATGATCTCGCCTCGTTTTCGTGTCAACTCAGATGCAGATATTTTCTTGCCCACTGAATCAAGAAATCAAGACTTCAGAATAAGATACCTCTTCTGTTGTTTGCTGTACATATATTACACATACCTCCCATCTTCTCATCGTCATCTGTTCTTTTACTTTCAATCAATGTCCTTTGATATACCCCACGATTAAGGTCCTTCAACACATCCATCAGCTCTGACACTCTGGCAGTGAACCTAACAAGACAGATAAATGCAGTTAATGACTGTATAATACAGCTGTATTAGTATGTAATGCCTTCAACCAAGGACATATAGTAACTTACCCTGCAAGTCTTGTCATCTCTCTGCCTGCTAAAACTAACCGACCAATAGCTTCAGCCATTTTGACCAACATACGACCACTTCTGTAGTAATCCTGGTAATCAAAACAACAGACCAAGCCATCTATTATTCCATTTTCAACAAGAGAAATGTACAGACATGTGCATTGACAATATTTAATTTTCATTTTGTAGGTTTATAATGTGTTCTTTAATCACTTCAGTTGCACGGGGAGGGGAGGGGAGGAGGAAGAGGGTTAGCTAAACCTTACTTTCCCATTCTCTCAAATATTAAAAGGGGAAAGATGCAAAATGGTTCCTTAAAAGAAAGCATCCATACCTCCATCCTGACATCATGAGCACTGTTTCTTAGTTTAGGGTTTGAATTTGACAGGAATGGTCTACTGACCACATAAAAACCACAGATAGTAGCAACATCTGGAAACAACACAACAATATTAGAATAGGAATAGTATTAGGTGCAGCAGGTTGACAATGATTGATGATAGTAATGGTGGTCACTGATTATAGCGATGATGAGTGATAATGGTGATGATAGTAATGATAGTCACTGACGATATTGATGATGATGATGAGTGATGATGGTGATGATTATCACTGATCACAGTGATGGTAGTAATGATGAGTGATGACAGTGATGAGTGATGATTATCACTGATCACAGTGATGGTAGTAACGATGAGTGATGACAGTGATGAGTGATGATTATCACTGATCACAGTGATGGTAGTAACGATGAGTGATGACGGGGATGAGTGATGACGGGGATGAGTGATGACAGTGATGAGTGATGATTATCACTGATCACAGTGATGGTAGAAACGATGAGTGATGACGGGGATGAGTGATGACAGTGATGAGTGATGATTATCACTGATCACAGTGATGGTAGTAATGATGAGTGATGACGGGGATGAGTGATGACGGGGATGAGTGATGATAGTGATGAGTGATGATAATGATGGTGATGGTGATCACTGATTATAGTGATGATTATCACTGATCACAGTGACAGTAATGATGATAAAATGATGATAATGATGTGGGTGAAACTGTGATGATCACTGATGATAATGATAATAATAATCATGATAAATGAAATGTCGATATGTCATAATAATGAAAAATATTAAAATACTTCTTACATTTGGCAATGATGTTATCAATAATTCCCATGCTAAACCGAAACTTGACAAAATCTTTGAGATGTTCAACCTATGACAGACAAATAAAACAAGTCATTACAAGAGGTTTGATAGAAGCTGCTGACTCAAGTGCTATTACCAGCCTTCCAAAGGTAGATTCAATGGTGACTTTCTCTCTCTGGTTGCCTTGATAGAATGCTACCTCCTCACTGAAAAGATAATTAATATAATATTGATCAATAATATGCATATAAGAATGGTGTTACTAATCATGAAGATGGTGATAATTATGATGATAATGATGAGGATGCTGATAATATTGATGATGTTGATGGTGATGTTAGGGTGATGGTGGTCGTGATAATGATGCTGATGATGATGGTGGTGATGATTTTGATAATGACGATAGTGTTGTTGATGATATTGATGTTGCTGCTGATGGTGGTGGTAATGATGTTGATAATGATGACGATGTTGATGATGATATCGGTGATGATGATGGTTGATGATGATGCTGATGCTGATGCTGATGGTCATGCTATTTATGATGATGGTGGTGATGATACTGGTGATGCAGCAGCTGCTGCTGCTAATGATGATGATGATATTTATGTTGATAATAATTGATTGCTATACACTAATAGTTACCTATTTGTTATAAGTCTGGAGTTGACATATCTGAACTCTCCTTCCAGATGTTGTTCCTCTACTGTCATTTTACCAACAGGACGACGAAGTCTAAATAAGTGCCCATATATCAGGGTTAATGACTGATAGAATACCAAAACCTTTGTTGTAATATGCTCTAACTGTATGCAGCAGTATGGAGGAAAGATTTAGGACATACCTTGTCAGAATTATACCAGATAAAGCAAGATATCCCAACATCATTGCTGGACCCTGAATATATATTATATAAACCATCAATACTTGAATGAATGAATATAGAATATATAGCTCTGCAATACGACTATTTCAAAAAGGTTGTTGAAGGTTTTGTTGAATGTTGCATGTTGCATGTTGCATGCTGCATGTTACGTGTTGCATGTTGCTTACTTAACTTGAAATGTATTATATTCATATGGAAATAATGTAATTACAGGAAAATGTACGGAGGAAAAAATGCAAATAATAAACCTTATGCTTATAGTTCAGTTCTCTTTTGGAATAGAAGTATTTTAAAGTAAATATGGACACATATTAATAATCAATTGCTTTACCTGCATTCCAATGGCTCCACTCAGCTTGTGGACATATATTATGATATCAAGCAACGGCTGTCCAAGATGATAAAAAAATTAGTGAGATTATAAAGTGTGACCAGATATATATTCCATATTAGTGCAGAAAGTTCTGGCACAAGCTAAAGTCACAACACAGGAATAAAACAAGCTGATCAAAGTTGGGTCAATTCTAACCCCAGGGTTTACAGATGGAGGAAAACTGAAGAACAGAATGTTATATCCACCCTTTTCTAAAACAAGAAGTCTAGATGTTTTAACACTATTTTTTTTACCTTGCTGAGATTAGAATAAAGCTCTGCAAGACAATTACAAAACTTGTCCACATCCTGAAAATGAAAAAAATGTAAAAAGATTAAGATGGGGAAAATAAATGCTTGGGTTTCCTGTGTCTTGAGGAATGGAAAACCCACCACAGGCAACCCATTCTATTTATTTTCAACTAACCTGAGTAAGAAGCTGATCAGCATTGGCTATTCTGTTGTCAAGGTTACTCATCTTGTAATATGTAAATCCACTGGGAAAATAACACAGTTTCAAGATTTTTACATAAGTTTTGCAATTTATTGATGTTGAAATATTAATTATACTAAAATGTGAATAAAACAAAAGTAATATTATTAATTCCTTAAGAGAAATGAAAAACTGTCACATACCTTAAGTACTTGCCAGTAAGATGTAATGTGAGCTGTGTCCTGAATCTCAATTTTAACATGTTAAGGCCATACTAAAATGAATAAACAATATTCAGGATTTGAAAAACAAAAAAACTACTAAAAGGGAATCTGTTGAGTATACCGTAGTGGGCAGACCAGAATGTCGCTTACCTTTAACAGATTATTGACTATTGATATCTGTAACGGAATAATAATAGAGCTTAGTTACCATAAAGTTGTGTTTTGATTATCATTCTCATTATATCATGAGTACAATCATATATGTGTGTGTTGTACGTAGACTATAGGAACACCAACGATACAAGTCCTGCGAATTGATAAATGGTTATGTGGCATAGAGGAGTGAGAAGCAAATAGATGTATATATATATATTTTAGTTATAGTTTTAAGTCTGATAACAGCATGGTAACCAGCATCAACATATTATACAAACTTAGCAACTTACTAAAGGCATGGCATAGGCAAATTCCAAAAGATTATCCTTGAATCCTTTAAAATTCCCACTAATAATTGATCTAAAAAAGAAAATAACACAATGCGCAGCATCTGTCACCAAGGAATATAGGCTCAAAACAAAGACAACATTTAACAGTGGTCATTTAAGAAGCAATATGGAACTGAAAAAAAATAGTACCTTTCAATAACTGTTCCATTATGGATCATCCATACATCGCAGTATGTTCTTACGATCAGAGAACATGCTACCAGCAACAGATATCCTGTCTGAAAATATAACATAACATAACATATACATTTATGCTCCTGTGTACTATACTGTAATCATGGGAGCCCTGAGGGCTATTGGGATCCCTGTGTTGATCTTTAAGAGAGCAGCCATCAAAGCAAGTTTGTAAGCCACATTGTCTGTGTAGTACCAGTTCAATCCAAAGAACATCCAACACTGTATTGTAACTAAATTCTAAGTATAAGACAATAAAACAATGTCATTTACCTCTGGTGAGAGTAGTCCAGGAATAAGGATCTTCAGTATTCTCATCAACCTCCTGTACGTTAGCTAACCAAAATGAAATTGAAAGATGGATAATGAGAGCAAGATGGGAACTCATGATGGAATGGGCCAATCAAAATTGGTACAGGTGAAAAGACATTAAGAATAATTTTATAATTTTCATCTTTCTAAACTACATAAAATTCATTTTTATTTCTTTTCATTCATTTTGTTGAAGCAAAGGGTAATGGTGATGTGAAAGTTCAGTCATCTCTTTCATTGTTTTTCCTTCCTGGGTGTAATATAATTAATAATTACAAATACTGATACCTAAAGAATACTCCATCAACTGCAGCTCTCTCCTTTTTAGCAGCCTTGTCCTGAAACCATTAGAAATTAGTCATTTAATCAATTTATTTTTTGCAGCCTTGTCTATTGCTATATGTTGCATACACACAAGACATTTTAATCAGCTGTTAATTTACCACATCACAACACTGCCATTATCAAAATGAAATAATGGTAACCATATGGAGTAAGAGCTCAGGAAATGATTATGAGCTTCAGATGGGATACAAATCTGGCACATTTCTTTCTAAAAACCCACCGTCACGTGTAGAGTTGATAAGTGCTTTGAAGATTTTTTAAAGTTTTAGATCCCAACTAAAGACATTAACAATTTTGCTATCTGCAGATACCCTCCCCTCTGAAACCAATTGAGCACCACCTAGCCTACCGCCGCCCCCCAAAGATGTACCTTTTCTTATATTTAATAGAGACTTGTTGTATAGCTCACTTAATTAACATTACTTATCAAACTGTGAAGCTAACCTGCTCTAATGATATGTGTAAATCCAGAGCATCCATCCTGAAAGACAAGATATGGGTTTTATTCTAATAAACAACTTAAGGTATTTTAAAGAAAGCAAGAGAAAAAGTGCAGCAAAACTTGTTTCATAAGCTTGCATCACAATGACGAAGCAATTTCTTCTCATTCAACATACTTTTTCTTTCTTTTCTCGTGGTCCCTGAGTTGTTTCTTCCATAGTAGAAAGATTGTAGCAGCAGCTGCAGTAACAAGAGCGCCAGATACTTTAGGAGTGATGAAGGAAGAAGGGTTAGTCGAGAGGATCTTACTGAAGGCCACCATCTTGGATCGCGTTGTCGAATGATTCTGGGACCAAATGTTGAAAACAGAGAGAGACTGGGGAGAAGACAAAAAGTTGTGACGCAAAGTGCGCGCATCGAAATAAAAAGTCAATTTTTTTTTTTTTTTTTTTTTCTATCCTTAATGTAACTTTGTCTTGTAGAAGTTATTAAGTTAATACGCTGGGACACTTTTAAATCGAGCGCTGACGTTTGTATGCGAGGCGCAAGCAGATCTGAATTTTCCCCTGATGCATATGTAGTTTAGTTTTTCAAAGTGCGTCCCACATGGAAAAGAATTTCTATGTATGATTACCCATCATCGATATAATTGTCTCAACGGGTCTGCTGTTCATAGCAAGGGGTTAATCATCTATGGTCTAGGAGCCGACTAACCTCTCCCTTAGGCTTCGGCCGAGCTTCCTGATCAGTCTGTAAATCCAGGGATAGCGGTGTCGGGGTCGAAATCTCCGGCGTAGCCGTAAATGCTTCGCGCTGCCATACTGCGCTTCAGCACAGGGTCTGGAGGTATGGTCCTTAATTAGTCAATCAATAAAAAGAATCTAATCCTTTTCCCAAAAACAAATTGCTTCCAAGCTAGAATATATTTTTAACTTTTAAATAGACCAATTTACAAAGGACAAGGAAAAGGAGAAAGAAGTAGTTGCCTGACACGTAATTTATTTATGCTCCAGTATAAGGCAAATCGATCAAATTCTGTACTATAATATCTCAATTACCGATAAAAAATAAATTGTAAAAACTTCTATACAACAGATACAATGGCTTGAACCTGCCTAATATATGAATTGTCTTTCTGATAACACCTTAAAGAAAAGTAGTAAAACACATTAAAACGCCTTTTATTTAGTATTCATGAAGCTAAGTCTAGTTTTTCATCATTAAATGAACCCAAAAGCCATGATGACTCAAAGCACTCGTCAGACAGAGGCGTGAATCCCCTCAGGGGTGTAGTGAGTCGCTTTTGTTTAGTACTCATAAGTAGATAACTTTTATTATCATCATATTGCTTTTTGTATTTCGAATTTGTGATGGAGTATTTTCTTTTTCCTTGTTCATCTTCTTTGTTTCTAAGTGGAAAGTAGTTGCTCTCGCCACTGCGCCTCCTGCAAATGCCATCACCTTCATGATGTCTTGGATCCTTTTTGCCGGAATTCTTCGCCAGAAGCTTTTTATTCACTTGTTTGTTTTCTGTTTGGACTGATTGCCTTAAGGAATGATGCTCAGTATAGATAGGAGGTAGGAATGCGGACATCTTCTCGCTGTGTTTTGTTTCTTGCACTACTGATTGTCCTGATGCCTTTTCCTCCTCGTTATTATTGCGCGCAGCATTGTCGCACGAGGTACTGTAGTTCTTTGGGCTCCCCCCTGTATATCTAGAACACAGGCTATTTTGGCAGCATGCTACATGATCTTGGCCTTCAATTAACGGTAATTTGAAGCTATCCCATTCTTCCCGTACAGAAGAAATCTCGCTGTACCCATGACGAATGTAAACTTGACGTGCGCTTGTTAGCGGTAGGCGTGGAAGATCAACCTGTATTGACATATCGTTCTCTCTGCAGGAACCAGGCCTCTCCTTGTACAGCAAAAGAGAATCATAGAATGTATTTGCTGAAGTTTGACTGAATTTCTTCGATAAAAGACGGTGTTGTATTCTCCATGGCTCTTGTCCTTTTATCGTTTCTCTAATTTTTGAAGACGCGTTGACATCTGTTTCAGCATCGCTGCAATGATTTTCCATCTGTTTTGTTGGATCAGTTTGACAGTCATGAAGTTGATTGGCTTGTGTCTCCTCAGCCTTTCTGCTAACTTCAGTCTGGTTGTCACCAATTTCAGTCTTTTCCGATGCTTTTCTCTGTTTGGTCGTTTCTTTAGCGATTGTTAAAGATTCCTTTCTTTGGCAAACTTTATTGCACCAAAGTTCATTCAAAATTTTGCGCTCGGCCTCCTTCATTGCTTTCTTTCTTTCTTGGAGAAGCGAAAGAAGATGCCTGAATAGCCTTTTCTCTTCTTCTTTCGTTATGACACAATGTCCAAAAGTTCTTGTCAAAGTTTCAGGTTGTAAGGTTGTTTCTAATGTGATGGCATGACTTTCATCATTTCTTGCCTTTCTGATGATGTCTTTTGTGTTCGTAAGGCTGCTTGATTTCCTTCCTTGTTCAGAGCTTGTCAACAATTTCTCATCTTCTAGTCCTCTCAACTTTGTTACCTCATTCTTCTTGAAGGTTTCTACCTCCTTTAGCTTGTTAAAAATGGGCTTTAACTTCTGCTGCTGTACGCATCTTTTCCTGATACGACTTGTCAAGTTCTTGTTGTAGTTGATCTTAGCACTAGTGTAGATTGATGGTCTATGACACTTTGCATTCTGTAATGCCATCAGAACTTTATGTTTCTGGTCAGGATTAAAGTCACTTGTGTTAAGAATACCATCTCGAAGGCCAAGAAATTGGTACTCTTCGATGGAGCATTTTTGCTGACCCATTATCTACAGCCTGTGTGTAGGATAAAATGTCTGAGCTTCCCGACTCTTTTAGCACTGACTTAGATTACCAGGTGCAGATAGCACTAGTTTTGTCCAGGCGGAGTCACTAGCTCTGTTTTGTCGGAACGTTACTTCATCTTGAGTTCGTACCTTTGTACTATGACTTTAGTATCTAACGTCCTTAGTCAATGTTTGGATTGGCATCGAGAGAACTTAGCACCATGTACTACCTGGCTAGTTCAAACTAACATGCTCTAGATTACTCATTATTAGTTAATTTGACGAAGCATGCAGAACATGGTTTAAAGTTTGCACATTTCATTAACAAACCAATCTTGATCTACTGTTTCCAGGGTCTCCTATAGACCTTCATGATTATCAGTATGACGAAAGGGTACGTGGGTCAGGTATATCATATTTAGCAGAATAACGCGTTCTTAATTAACAATCAACGATACAATGATATCAAGTGGAGCGGCAAAGTTAAGACATCCACAAGACAAAAGATCATCGAGTGATTATATTATCTGATTTTGCCTAAAACAAATTAGTTTTATGATAATCTGTTTGCCACGAAACAACACGAATATTGTTAGCTTGCATACAGCCCGATAACTCTGGATCGTCCTGATGGGTTACCTGTGGTAAATAAGTAAAAAGATTCCTCTTATTCAGCGACAGGTCGTGGCGAAATCACTAAACAAACTAATCAATAATTCTATCTCTAATTTTTCAAATTTTTGAAAACAACAATTCCATTTTGGGTTCCCTGTGGATCTTAGACAGAACGAAACTGGGTACTACTCGTCTTCTCATCCTAAGCACACTCTTAACGCTATTCCGTTCTCGCAATTTCTTCGTCTTCGTCGTTTGTGTAGTGATGATCTTGATTTTTCTGTTAAATGTTCTGAGATGCGTTCCTTCTTCCTTAAGCGTAATTATCCTGCTCATGTTATTGATCGCGCCATTCTTAAAGTTTCTACTATTGATCGTACCACCGCTCTCACTCCTCACACTCGTCCCTCTAATGACCGCATTCCTTTCACTCTTACGTATCATCCTATTAACATTTCCATTAAACCCATTGTTAACCGCAACTTTTCTCTGCTTGACTCTGATACTCGCACTTCTGCTATTTTCAACAACCGCCCTCTCTTTTCCTATAAACGTGATCGTAATCTCCGTTCTTTCTTGGTCAAGGGAGTTCTTCCCTCTAACAAAGAACCTGGTACTTTTCGCTGTTCTCGTAAACGTTGTTATACTTGTCCTCACATAGTCTCTCACACTTCTGTTGTCGGTCCTAAATCAACTGTTAAAATCACTGACCATTTTGTTTGTACCACTTCTAATGTTGTATATTGTATTAAATGTACCCGCTGTAATCTTTTGTATGTGGGCGAGACTGGCCGCCGTCTTGGTGATCGCATTTGCAATCATCTTTATGATATTCGCAATAACGATCCCACCAAACCAGTTTCCCGCCATTTTAATCTAGCTAACCATTCTCTTTCTGACTTCATTGTTTTCGGTCTTTCTTTGCTTAACGGCAACAATGATTGTCGCAAGACCAAAGAAATGCGGCTTATTCACCTATTGGGCACTCTTAGTCCCAACGGGATTAATGAACGCTTTATTTTCAACTAACCTTTTCTTTTGTCTTTTGATTGTTTGTTTTTGTTTCCTTGCCTACCTTGCTCTCATTGGTTTCTTTTGTCTTATTCTATCATATATACACTCCTTTCTACCACTTCTTTCTCTTTTACTCCGACGAAGGACTAGCGTCCGAAACGTCAGTAAGTTTTTTCATCTTTTCACGGTGTATAATTTACCTTTTCATCATTACTGGGTACTACCAGCTGATATGTAACAGTTGCTTGGCAACCATTATTTTGCTAGACGCCATTTTGTAACAACAGGATTCAGTAGAACATCAAAGAAAACTTGTTCTGTTTTTTTTATTGAAATTTTAGCATTGATCGCTGTAAGATATGGCATCCAAGAAGGCAGAGAGACCAGAAATTAACTTCGTGCATCAAAATGCAATTTTATGCGAAACAATCCAGAAAGAACAGCGTAACCAGCAGCTGTACACCAACTACAGCGTCAACCCGTTCAAGAAAAGTAAGTCACTTGGTTGTGTTCTTACATTGATGTTTAGTAGAATCTTGAGATTAATTTGATATCGTCTGTTTTATTTTCAGTGTACACATTAACTGGAAAGCCGAATTCAGTGCATGATTCTGCGGACGGCGAGGAAGATGGTAAGGTTATTTTGTCTTCTCGGAATCCACAGGAAGATGAAGACATTTTGAAAACAAATTCACACAATTCTTTACTAAAATTAACGTACCGTTTGATATTTTCAGTGTAGTAAAGTTAACAGAGAGATATATTTCTTTTTCTAGATAATTTTTTAAAGGTAATCAAAAGAGCACACCAGACTCCCGTAGAAAAGTTTGAATTCCCACAAACATCGTCACAAGAATATGGATGGAATACTGCACCTCTGGTACGTATTTGGCTTTTATACAGATTATGTGTGATGCAATGTGTGTCAGTCAATAGGAAAAGCCTGGAAATAAGATGTACTATAAGATTCTTATTATTATTGTTATTATAAAACAGTAATCCCAATGATTTTAGACTATAATAACTTTCCTTGCTCTGTGATTGGTTGAGCAGCCAGTGATTATAAAACCATATTCACTTCACCTTCATACTCCATTTTACAGTTGTGATCAGTGACCATGAATAATAGTTCCAAGTTGATGATGGCTAGTAAACACTAGCGTGGACTGCGTCGGTGTTTCTAATGAAACAGTTATCGTAGATTGATAAGTTTTACACCTGGCAACTCCAACCTTGGCTTGGAACTATTATTCATGGTTACTGAATGGAACTGTGAATGGAGTAGTGTTAAATATAAAAGGACAGTTAAAGATGACATAAATATTTCTTCTAGTTGCTATAGCAACTTACTAATCATTCTCCCATTCTCATTAGATTGACAAGACATGGTATGACGAGCGTCTTCACCATCCACGTACACATTCTGAGATCACAAAATACATGGATGCGGCATGGAGAGTAAAAGAACAGTCTGAAAATATGAACTAGAATAATTGAAGATTGAATATTTTATATGATATGCTATTTGTTTGTGCATGCATTGTTCATACCAAGTGTCATTCATATGATGTATATTTCATTAGTATCGAATATTTTATATTTTATATGATATGCTATTTGTTTGTGCATGCATTGTTCATACCAAGTGTCATTCATATGATGTATATTTCATTAGTATCGAATATTTTGTTTTCGTTGACCAAAGAAAAATATGAAAAACAAACTGATGGCTTGACAAAGCAATCAGAGCTAGAATTTAATGAGGAACGAATCGTAATTAAGCAAAAGGAAACAAAGTTGTTAGAAGATTGTTTGAAAATGGTTATGTTTTGAACAAGTGTATATGTCAAAAGACAGAAAATATTTAAAAACTTGTTTTGCATGCAGTGGTTATACTTGTCTTTATTCTTATGACTGGTAATAGTTACAAGCAATCAAAGTAAATGTGCCATCACTTCCCTCTCCACCTAAACGGTGTATAATTTACCTTTTCATCATTACTGTTTCATTAGAAACACTGACGCAGCTCACACTAGTTTTTAGCTAGTTATATCTCCACCTAATCAGAACACTGCTCTATCATATTGCATCCCACTTGGTTGCCATAGTTACCATTAATAAATACAGAATTATGGGGAAATAATTTTTCTGTTTGTTAGTTTTAGACAGTTTATCCTTTCAAATTTTTCTTCTAATAAGCTAATATTGAAGCACACATTTTGAAGAGTTTTTTAAATTTCTCATAGGGACGAACAATCCCGCATTATTTCAATTCACATTGAAGAAATCTCGCTTTTGTTGCGTATTTAATAAAGTGCATCCGAATAAAAGACTTAAAGGTAGGTCTGTTATTCCACGTACCAAGATGGTCCATTCATTTCAATTAATCGTGGCTGCTGCCTTCGCTGTCCTTCTCGCACAATCTCAAGGTTAGTGTTTTGATTAAAAGACTTTATCAAGAGAAAAGAAAAGGAAGAGGCAAGGATGTACACACCTGAGGAGGAGAAAAGAGAAAACGAAGTTGAAAACAAAAAAGAAGGAAGAGAATAGAAAGTGTAGAATGTTCCGCCAACCAAAGTGGGATAGTTTAAAAAAGTTCCTTCTGAAAAATGCGGAGAATAGGCCACATAAATGAAAGTTAAAGCAAATTTATTAAGTTTCAACTAAGAATCTAAGTAGATGAAAAAGCTTTGATAATGCTTACTTTCAGGTCAAACACAGCCAACTGAAGATGATTTATGGCAGAAGATCAACCTTCTTCCAGTGTGTTTTGAAGCAAAAGGGAATAAACCAGGCGAACTCACATATCTCTCTAGTAATGTGTTAGTTGGTGCAATGAAACTGGTCCATCAAAGTGGCACTATACGATGCGCTGCTAATCCGGCATATGATAGCAAATGGGGCTGTAACGTACCCGGTATAGTAAGACTTCATTTATTTTAGTTAAGCAATTGGCTACTCATTTCTTTATTTCCAAGTTCAGTAACTGATACGTTCAGTGGCAGATTTAGTGGTTCCGTGGGTTCCCTGGAACCCCCCTTTTATGAGATCTTGTGAAACCAATCATTTTCTTTACGCTTAGTAGAATGAAATTGAATCCTCCCAGGGGCGGCGGAAGCTGAAAAAGTTTGGGGGGGCACTCCAATATTTCACGGTACCTTGAAATGACCCCCCCCCCCCCTCCCTGTTTAGCTTGATTACAAACGTGTATGTGTGATATTTCAATCAGTAACATTTTGCGCGCATTAAACCACTTGCAATTGTGCTGAGAGACACAAAAATGATGCAAGTCGTCGCTACATATATCGTATATTTTTTAGATACAGAAAATTATGTAATATCAAAATAATAAATAATGGTAATCATAACCAAGTCTCATGGTTTTTTTTGTGTGTGTGTGAGGCATTATATTCTGGGGGGGCCAAAAAATCTAGTGGGGGGGCCAGTGTCCCCCCGGCCCCCCCGCTTCCGCCGCCCCTGCCTCCTTTTGTGAAGTCAACTTTACCAGCTATTTTTTCGTGGCTGCCATTTTGGAACCCCCCCCTTTTTCAATTGCTAGATTCCCAATAGAAGTTAGACAAGAACAATACATCTATATAGGATTCCGTACACTCTTTCTTTCAAGTCAAACATCTTATTTTAGTACTAAATTCATTTTTCTAGGTTCTCTGAATCTTCTCAATGTGGTAGTCACAGACAAGCATAACAACGTCGTGTACCCACTACAAAAATACATGAGCAAGAACCATGCAGGCGGTCTCTGGTACAACCTCCCGTTCATCCATACTCTCTACTCCAAGGAACTGGTATTCACCAATTATCTAGACCCATTCTTTTTCCCTCAACACTCGACGCTGAAGATCTGGTACGGAGAGGATTTGAAAGACTATTACGAGAGTGACAACTTTGGTCGAGTGTGTGTAGATGTGTATATACATGGGCTTTGATCTGCCACCCAAAAGGCACTGGGCCCGAGATTGTCAGTCTTGTGCTTAAAATTCTAAAGGTTTTGGGTACGATCGTTAATTGGGGGTTGTATGTTGCGTAAGTCTTTGACAATGTTAAGCAGCCAATAAAGGGTATCCAGGCTTGTTTTTCTGTGTATCTTAATTCTTAGAACCGTTAATACAGAACCCTGAGCACAGGGATCATCCAATGGCCCAACATTTTTTTGAAATCCAGCGCAGGGCATTGACTTTAACAGGATTTGAAGGTAAGCTATAGCTGTTGTACGAAGTGGAATATACTTTTATGCACACCGTCCGGCAGGCAATACGAACTATCAGTAGAAACTAGTTGATATCAGTTTGCAAGTCTTCAACCTCTTCACTACTCTCCTCTTCCAGGTACACCACATCATCTGGCGTAGCTTCCTCGTACTGTTGGTACTCAGAGATGAGGTCGCTAAGGTTGGAATCAGCCTAAAACAAACAAACAAAACCTTCTTCACTATCAAATACATTTCTAATCTTAATAATAATGCCTTGAAACTCCACCCAACTCCCCCTCACCCCTCCCCTCCTCGGGTCACTCCTCGCGTCATGTACCCCGCCTAGCTTTCTTTCGGGGTAGGTTGGGGTTGATACAATACTAATTTAGTAAGTGACACAAGGTTATGGTACCTCTGTGAATTCCATCGCATCCATACCCTCTGCAGTGTACCAGTGAAGGTACGCTCTCCTCCTGAACATGGCGGCAAATTGTTCAGTAAATCTTTTAAAGGCTTCTTGAATGGCTGTGCTGTTGTACAGAAATGTCGCTGATGACGTCATTCCTTTTGGTGGTACGTCACACACGGCTGTCTTTATGTTGTTTGGGATCCATTCCACGAAGGAAGATGAATGGACGTCCTAAAAAAATGAGATAGAGAATGGGTCGAGTCTTTCTAGCTGAATGACCGCTGACTTACATCAACAGTGGGCGTCCTACACGGAACTTGGATCCTAACCACACAGTTTTTATTTTTTGGTGAAATTTTGACAAAACGTCACTGATTTAAGATTTACCTGCATTTCTAGCATTGCGTTCTCCACGTCACGCATAGACAGTTGACCTCTAAACATGGAAGCTACAGTCAAGTACCTTCCTTGACGAGGATCACATGCTACCATCATCCCTTGCGACGTAAACATCTGATTGGTCAGTTCAGATACACTGTATGATCTGTACATCTCAGACCGCTGACTAATGAGTGGCGCATGCGCAGGGATGAAGAAGTGAAGGCGCGGGAAAGGAACCATGTTTACTGCCAGTTTACGAAGATCTGCGTTCAACTGGAAATGAAAAAAACTAAAATGAGACCGCATCCCTTTCTTATTAGTTATTTAACCACATTGATGAAAAGAGATAATGCTACCTGACCAGGAAACCTTAGCGACGTAGTAACACCACTCATGGTAATGGCTACCAGTTTGTTCAGTTCGCTGTATGTCGGTGTTTTCTTTCTCAATACATCAGAATAAATACTATACAAAGCCTCGTTGTCAACACACACAGCAACATCCGCCAAGTCTACTAGGTGATGGAAACTTAATGTCGCGTTATACGGCTCAGTGACAGTCTCCGATACCCGGGGAGATGGGAGAACACTGTAGGTAGATATCAATCTATCGGGATATTCTTCACGAAGCTTTGATATCAGAAGTGATCCTAAACCAGACCCAGTCCCTCCGCCGAGAGAATGGGCGAGTTGGAAGCCTTGGATCGAGTCACAAAATTCTGCTAATTTTCTTATACAGTCCATCGCTGATTCAAGGAGTTCTGAACCCTCGGTGTAGAAACCTTTTGCCCAGTTGTTTGACGCACTGGACTGACCTGCACAAGGAAAAGAATCGACAACTAACTCAGCTTGTATTTGTTCTATATCAAATCAATGCTAAATAATTGATGATTATTCGACCAATAATCGTTACCATAGATACAGTTATCAGGACTGAATAGGTGTCCATATTGTGACGATCGTAACGAGTCGATAGAGCCTGGTTCGAGGTCTATACAGGCTGCACGCGGGACGTAACGACCATCTGGGCAAAAATGAGAGAAAGAAGGAAAGAAATGAGAAAAGAAAAGAAAATTTATTAATACATGGGAAAGAATAGGAAGGAGAATTTACAGACAAATTTTCCGTACCTTGTTTCTCGTCGAAGTACACGTTGACTTTATCCAGTTGCGCAGGAGCGTTTCCATGGTAAAGACCTTGTGGATCAATCCCATGCTCCTCTGCGATAACCTCCCAAAACTATTTCCAATATATATAAATTTTAAAGAAGTATTTATGGTGATAATAAATGTTTATATGTTTTCATCATGAATAACTGAACTTCAACTTCAGAGAGTTTAATTTATTCATCCAGCCCCAGATTCTTGTTGGAGTTTTGACGGGTCACCCGCAGATACTCAATCTGTGTTAAGCCAAGCTACGGTATCAACGCTTTCATGCATTTTAGTTTAAGTCGACGCCCCTAGATAAAAGACAGCCCATTCCAGCTAGATGCTACAAAGCACAATTTTAGCCTTTAAAATCTAATAAATTTGGCAAATTTCTTCATCAGTTTAAAATGAACTAAAGGGATTCCAAAGTCCAAATATCTGTTCTGACATGGACGTTGAACGCGTGTTACATTCCACAGCAGGCAAACGATCAAGCACCTGCTGCTGGGGTCTCAGATTTCTCAAGCATGAAGAAATACACCAAGGTGAAACGCCTTCTATAACAAATATTATAAACACGAACAATACGATTTTATAACTCTTCACTCCTATCCCTAAAACAATAAACCGTAGTAGTTTTAAAGATATAAAATTTGATTTAAAAACGTATAAATATTATTGACTATGACCGATTTTTGCGTCTCCTGATTTTAAACACCAAGTTGTGGTACCCGCTTACTAAATGAAATTTTTAAACATCTAGATAGGGAAGTAAATTTTTTTAGTTCTAAACTGAGCACTAAGTCGTGATGCTCCCCCAACGTTACACGCTTTGTCTGCATGGTTTAAAATTATTTTCATTCAAAATCTTGAAAGAAAAACTGGTTACCACCTTATTCAACTATGTTCCTTCACACTAAGTTGAAATTACAATAACCGTAGTTGTAGACAATAGGATTATTTTCAAAATATCTAACGAATGAATGAAGAAAATATAACATTTATGAAAAAAGTGAACGAGAACAATGTGGTTGTGTTCAAACAAACCGCAGGGCGATTAATCGATCAAAAACATGTATTTTATTTCTAGAGCTTGTATGTAACTGTTTTCAGTTATTGAAAGCTAAAGTTAAAGACCATTTTCTACACTCATTGTATTGTTTACCAAGTTGGCCTTAAGATGTTACTGGAAAAAAAGTCTGTTCGTTTATGCTTATAAAACGCTGTTACTATACTAACTTTGGTGCTGACTTGATTCCCGCATTGACCAACTTGCAGATGGACAATGTCTCTCATATCAAACTTATTTAAGTCCACCAAAGATTTGATATTTGACTTGTTTTCACAATAAACAGAATGAAGGACGTCCAAGTTGATTGGGTCAGTTGATTTGAAGGCTATCATACTATAGCACCATGTAACAGCCAATCAGTTACGAGTTACATCATGTCCTTGCCTTAACGGTTTGGTAGTTCCATGGTGTCAACGATGGGATGTACGCACGATCGATTCGCTGTTAGGTGCCAAAACCATGCTAGATTCCAATAATATTTGTAGAAACAATATTCGTCATTTCAAATAGGAATAAGTCAACACAACCATTTGCCGTCATTTTCTGTTCAATATATTTTGTTGTTCGATATTGTAAATGATATCAGTCGACATTGTAAATCGGATAACACTGATCTCATGATAAGAATGTCCAGCGTCAGTCAGTTAACAATGTCTTCGTTCGTGTTGTTCTGTTAAAACCAAAACATTTCATTTGTTTATTGGACTTAAGAAAATACCAAGCAAAACATATTACAATATTTGATATGCAGTAAAAATGCCTTTGGCGGATTGAGTTTTTTCCAATTGGGCGGAGTTAATTCTTTATGAATGACTTTACGTCCGCCAATAATCGTGCTTATCATGACTAGTACTTTCTATTGGAGTGTAACGTCACGACAAGATATTGACAGGAATGCCATAAGCTTCAGTGGATTACGTTCATGTTAACCTGAGTATCAACTCAGATTACGTTCATGCCAAACGTCGAACTTCACATGAGCCGAACCTAATGACATCAAAGAAGACCGCATTGTTATCCACTGTTACAATTAGGTTCGGCTCATGTGCAGTTCGACGTTTGACCTGAGCCTTACCTTGAAGCTTCTCTTAAAAAGTCGACCTAAGGATAAAAGAGTACTTGCGTTTGACAGGATATCAACTTCTAGTGGTGCGGAACGATTCTCGGGTCACTAGAAATGATAAGATTTTCAAGTGATTTCAATTTTCACCTCTCCCATAACGAAGCAGGTGATGGAGGAGGAGAAGTCATGTGAATCAATCACGATGATGATGAACCCTGACATGCACACCCCCTCCCCCCAAGAAATCTAGAATACTATCAAACTTCAAACAGTTCTCGTACTTACAAAAGATTTTGCACAGTTTATTACAAAAGAATACCATAAAAATACAGTACAAAGTTTACACCTCTCGGATATAAACAAGTGGAATAGATATCCAATACTATACAGGTGGATATTGGGCGATATTTACGGCGGTTAATTGAACCAAGTGCACGCGACATAGAAAATATTTTCTCTGGTTATCAAAAAAAAAGTATTTAGCGTTATTCACTTATGAATTAATATCAGTATGAGTCAATAAATTAGGACTCTCTACCTCAACTCAGGTGAATAATTGTTAAATACACCTCGTAAAGTGCGTAAATGCAGGTGAATATTTGAGTGAAAATAATGGCTGGAACGTGAAACAACTATGGTTCGCAAACAAATATAGCTCATTAGCTTTAGCCGATATCACTAATACAATACCTACACCAGGCTCTTTCTTCTTTTGCTGGACGTGAAAGGTAAAGAGTCTGGGAACATATCGATTTCATTATCAAAGTTGCATGAGACGGTGGTGTAGTGCGGCTAGCAGTATTCTAACTGGAACATTATTGTACACTCATTTTCATGAATGATAAATGAAAAGAAAATAGCTAGGAAAATCCGTGAAAAAAGCGTGTTTGATAGGAAAAAAATGACAAAGACATCATAAGAAAAGAGAAACTTAATGCGACTCACCGACCAGCAGGGAGGTGGCAGTAGTTATGAGTCTCTATCGATATTCAATAATCGTAATAATTCATTACGTTACAGTGCGACCTCAACGAACATTGAAGCACATTGAAGAGAAAAAAAGACTAGGACGAGGAAGCCTGTTTAACTAGTATATCCTGTTTAGCAGGCTTGAGTAGCCGATGTTTCTCATTATTTTTTGTGCCAGACGCTGTGTCAGACGTAGTGTTCTTGAATGACTTTTCGATACCCAACTACTTGGAACGTAGGCTCGCTTGGGGACTGGGGCTCAGAACTATGCCTTCAAAATAAATAAATAAATCAGTCATTCTTATCGCTCTGACGAACGGGTGGCAAAAAAAAGCTTGCAACATGCTAACTAGAAGACGACAATCAAAGTGCTGTGCTTATAGACACGAAAACAAGTTGCAACGTGCAAAATAAAAGACAATGCACTGTGCTGTTTTATAGACACGAAAACAAGCAGCAGTACACGCGGTACAGTGCTTCACGTAGCATGCATGAACATACATGAAGTACCTACGTGGACACGATACTTGCAGCTGCAATACTCTTATGTCATAGTCACTGCTTGTATAATTTGCAACAACACAGCACCTATAGGCACGATCGATGGTGTTATTTACGAAACTTGCACCTTTAACAACAGGCTTATCTACTTTATTCTTGCCATACTTGTGACGTAATAGCTGCCATGTTGGACGACAGCATTGATCATAATTGCAAGAATAGAATTATGTAGCAGTGATTACTTGTGAGCAAGCTCTTTTTGCTGTGCTGGTGACGTCACAACCGCCATGTTGGACGACAACCTTGACTTATATTATTTCCTTTTCTTGGGAACAATTGCACAAGTAAGAACATGCATACAAGCACAGTTTTATCAGTTTACCAACAATATATGCATTTTTATCAGCAAACACGCACACAAATTACAACAATAATGAACACCAAGAATCCAATATAACTTACCCCGGTTCAGAAGATCGTTGTGGGTAAGCCTGTCCTCCATGGCTTCGCCTCCTTTCTTTTGGAAACGAACTGTAGTTAGCGTTGCTCCTCCTTACCTCTTGTCTATCTCCCACAGAACCAGCAACAACAGTAACAACTGAACCACTTTGTGGTCTTGATGTGGGTCTGGTCTCAGATGTACGTCGTGGTCTTCCAGGGTAGGGAGGCAAGTAACGCTCGTTTCGTTGATCTCGAAGCGCCACATCATCCATTGACTTTCTCTTAGTCATAGGGTAAGGAGGTGGCTCTATTGGAAGGCCGTGTCCTCTTCCGGTATGAGGGGGAGACCTTCTACCTTCAAGATTTTGATGCCGAGGACCGGAGTTTCCATGCTTGCTAGCCTGTGATGGTTGTAGTGGGTGTGGTTGAGCAGATGACGCGCCAGTATATTCTGATTCTACACTCTGTGCATTCTGTGCCATGATAGGTTCAGGGGATATACGTGGTGAAGCAGATCTCGCTGGAGAAAGTTCACCTAATTTTTTCCTAAATTCTGAATTTTCTTTGTTTAATTTTTCGATTTTTTTCTCGTAGGCCCTTTTTGTTCGTGACAGTTCAACAGCTTTCTCCATCGCCATATCATTAGCTTTAGCACTTTCTACCAACAATTCTTCGGACTTTTTCTCTACGCCTTCTAATTTTTCTTCGATATCTATTTTGGATTTTTCCAATTCTTCATTCTTTTTCTTCAACTCTTCAACATCAGTTTGTAACTTTTTAATGATTTTCTTAACTTCTTCCTCATCGGGTTCCAGATCGGTCTCCATTCCCAATAGCTCCCCGATCCCCTTTAATTTATTCTGTAATCTATTCATTTCCTTGTCGCCTCCATCTTTCATACCAATCAGTCTCCTCTTTTCTTCTTCATGCTTTTTTCTCAGCAGTTTTATCTCATTACTTTTGCTGGCCACATCTTTGCGTACACCTTCCATTTCTTTTTTAATAGCCTGCAAGGCTTCCTGGAACTCCTTTCTCTCCGTCAAAAGTGTATCCTTTTCAGCAGTTGCTCTTTCAAGTTGGTTATGAATCATTGCATTATTTTCGTTCACTTTTTCCAGCTCAGAAGAAACTTCTTGGTGCCGTGTTTGCAGTTCCGCATGATTCGTGTCCAACTCCTCTTTACGTGCTTTAATAATCTCCAGTTCTCGTATCCTGAACTCCAAATCTTTGACTTTTTTTTCCAGCTTCTCTTTTTCGTTCGTTAAATCTTCTATTTCTTTTTTCATGGTTCGTTTCTCGCCAGCGACTTTGGTAACTGTTTCTGACAGCGCCAGACATTCACTTTCCATGTTGAACTTGTTCTTTTTCAACATTTCAATTTCATCTTTCAAACTCTGCATATCTTCGTCGTTTTCATCGCTTTTCTTGTCTTCTTTAGTCGAACTTTTCTTAGTTTTCTTTGCAGTTTTGCCTTTTTTCGTTGTTTCTGCTTTAGTTTTCTCATTCTTTTCGATTGCAACATCTTCATTAGTTTTACTATCGTGCTCTTCCTCTAGACATATCTTCAGGGCATTTATTTCCTTCTCAGCCTTTTCCAACTCAAGATGTAGCTCTGAGTTCTCTTTATTTAGTTTTTCCAGTGCTGGTCTCAGTTGTTCATTTGCTTTTGATTCCCCTTTCTCTCCTTTCTTACCTTGTTTCAGTCCCTTGATTTCAGCTTGTAATTCTTCTATTCGTTTCTTTTGTTCAGTGTTCTGGTTTTCTAATTCTTCTCGTTCATCTTCATTTTTCTGTAGTTTTTTCTGTAACATTATCTTTTCCTTCTCTAGTCTGCTACTTGGGACACCAGAATCCTGAGAAAACAAGACAATAATCAATTTATCATTTTTTTAAAAAATCAAATAAACGAGTGAAACATGTTCGAATTGTTCGATTTTCCTGGGTTTGAGTCAAGATGACCCCGAAACGTCGGATTTTAGCGTTAATTTTCATTATAAGTACATTTTCAAAATCTGTCTTACTTAAAATAAAAGAACTATAGTAAAATTATCCAGGAAAGTCGAAATTGCTCCGGAAATACTCTCCCTTTAGCAACTGCGAAAATCACAGGAATACTATGTGAAGGTCACGTTTAATAGCACCTGAACAAGCTATACCGCCTGTAACACGATCCCCGACAACTTGGCAATAGCGATGTGAAAACAATGCTTGCAGCAAAGTCGTCGCAAAAATTCGAATTGGTTTCTGCTTTCAGCAACGATTGCGGCTTTGTTGCACCGTGCAATACCTTTTGCAACTTGTGTGGCAGCGCTGTTGCAAGACAAGTTACAGGAATATTGCTCTGTGTAATTGCGCCTTAAAGCGCCATGTCGTAATGTTGTGCGCAATAGATTACAAAGTTATATTCTTACCTTTTTGATTGCGTTAGCATTCTGTTTATCTTGTGAATCATGTAGTTTCTTCAGTTCTGATTCCAGTTCGGCTTTTTCAAGAGCAATGCTGTTCTTCTCCGCTTCAATATGTAGCTTTTCCTGGTTTAACTGTTCATAATCGTGTTTCATTTGCGCCATTGTTTGATGACACGTTGCCAACTCCTGAGCGATGTTATTTTCGGATTCTTCAGCTGCTTGGAGAAGTTTTTGTAATTCTTCGTTTTCTTTTCTCAACTTTTCAACATCTGCTGAGCCTTTGCTTGACTTTTCTTTCAAGTGCAACCGTTCATTTGCAAGCCTCAACTTTTTCACCTCTTTCTCCAACAGCTGGTTCTTTGAATTAGCATGCGCAAGACTAGCACGCATAGAGTCATCTCCGTGTAATATATCGATATGATTCCACTGTTTGTTACCTTCCTTACCATCCAGAAGAGCGCGTAAATGCTCAACCTGTTTCTTCAATCCCTTGCATTCATTTTCAATTGCTTTTTTCTCAATTTCCATTTCACGTGCGTTCAGTACATGACTTTGGATTTCAGATACTGTCCCCTCAATTTCTCTTAACAGTACATTTCTCTGTTCTTCTGCCGCGTTTTTTTGTTCTTCGAGTCGTGACGCACTCACACACTGGTCATCTATTTCAGCCAAGCTGCTCTCTAATTCCATTATCAGTCTATCTTTTCTTACTACATACGGTGCAATATCTAAGTCTTCATCATCGTAGCTTTGGAGGTCATTCTCCGCAGTGACATTTGTCTGGGTTACTGTCCCATTCTCGTGCAAACCAATAACCTTACTCTTATTAACAGGTTTGCTGTTTTTAAGGGAGCTAGGATGTGAGGGACCATTCACATGTCTTCTCTGCATTCCTTACTACAATATTCAGTCTTATAACCAACACCACCTCTTGCTTATGACTGACGACAGACACACCATTAGATGCTGGTGAAGTTATATTGGCACTCCATTATCATGAACAGCAATATCTTGTAGTTTACCTACGATAATCAAAACAAATAATTAACAACAGCTGCATAAAAATTAACGTTATGGACGTGCTGTGTCGTGAATGAGCATTCTGATTGGACAAATAGCTGCTTCACGAACTGTCATTGGTTTAACAGATGTTGTCAATTCTGTACCACTGCACACCAGTACCATGTGCGGTTACAATTCCTTTTAATGTCATATGAACTAGCTTTATTCATATATATATAACTTTAGTAACAATACACAGGTGATTATTGAAAATCTCGCGCGCTGATTGGTCGAGAAACTCACACTATCACACGATAATCACCTCCAGCGATAATCCAAAATGGCGGCCAGCCGCTTTGTTGCTGTTACCGGGAAAAAATGTCTTTTATCTTCGTTTTTTTTCTTTTTCTTTTTCTTTTTGAAAGAATCACCTGCTGTATTCATACTTAAATTATTATTTGCCTCAGCCTCAGTGTCTGACCTTGTCTGACCTACACAAATTAAGTACTATTATAATACCATAAAGAATCCAATGGTGTTGGTGTTTCATACCATATAAAAGCAATAAAATAATGGAAAGGGTGTCTACTAATGTCTATTGAACTAATTGCATTCATTACTATTGTAAAAATAAAAAGGATTATAGTTAATATTTAAACCATTAGACCACTCAAACCATGAACACTTTGAAGGTTTTTTTACCAGGATATTATTTCCTGTACTTTCTACTGTTTCAACATTCAGTTCAAATTTACTTGACTTTTCTATCAGCTCAAGGGATGATTTACAGTTTGCATTTCTATATTATGAAAAAAAAATTTAAATAGACCTCCTTGGCTCTGACGTAATGTTTTCCCAATTCAGACCACGTGTCATTCCCTAGAGTAACATTTCTTTGTTTAAGGTTTGCGATCGGTTGCACATGAGAAGACACATGAATATGGATACAACTCAAACAAAGAATATTATTCTCAAGGGTATGACACGTGGTCTGAAATGGAATTACATTATGCTCGAGCGCTCCATAGCCGAGGTCTATTGGTCTTGGCTTGAGTGGTCTCACTTTAAGACTAGACCAGACTAAGGAATGTAAGGTTATAATTTTCCCACTCATGCAAAGCTGCCTCTGGCATATCTTATTGGTTTCTCTTGCTGCGTCTTAATACAACTACTACCCTCTTCAATTCTTTTTTCTTATTCAACTGTTTTTATCCCCTCTGTGGGTTGCTATTTGATAAATGAAACCATGAAAAGGATTCTGTTATCAAGTTGTAATAAGGTAATGAAGAATTAATTGAAGTGGAAATGGGAAAGACCTGACTCAATATTACTCAATAAACTTACAATTTCCTAAGAATATTAAAAACTGAACACAGTTTCGACCAGGAAAAGATAATCCCATAGGAAAGTCAGAGCTTACAAACCCTTGTCTTAATCTTAGTCACGTACTATACCACACAAGTCTTTCATGTTGATTTTTCATATGATTATCAAAAGATAATACACGAAACAATAGTGGCAACTATCAAGTATTGGTAGTATGAGTCTACATGCTCAAACTGATTGAAAAAGATCAGAGTACAAGTTGAATTCTTTGATGAGTTTTTCATGATAAACTTTAGATATATTGACTGTCATACACATTCAGACATAACAATAATATATTTTTGCATTAAACATGACACAGGCTGACAGACAATAATATTAGGATAGTTCTCATATCAGTTCACAATAATAAGGTTAAAGAAACCAAAACATACAAGCTTTATCATCCTGTGTGAGCAAAAGCAACAAAGTAAATGTAAATAGACAAAATTGTCACCCATCAAAGTGGTGGGTATAAAATTATGAAACTTTATCCCGTAATTTTTTTTGTAATAAAATTAATACTCCAAGCTGTCATCATCACTGTCAGTTTTGTCTGAGGATTTTATTACCATTAGAAGTTGTCCAGACTTTCAAACACTTTGCTCATGTTTTAACTGTGGTTTGCCACTAATTATTGTGCACTACCAATGTTATATTGGACATTCTTACAAGTAATAATAACATCAAATAATAGGTTATTTATTAAGAAGGTTGACATTTAATACATAAATAATAAACAGGATTTTCTTATTCATACTTCAATTACAACGTCAGTGCTGCAGAAACTGTCATATTGTTAAAATCTAATAAAAATGAAAGTATTTCTTCTTGTTTAGCTAACACGCAAGTATAGCATGATAGATTGTGTCAAGTAATGAGGTCTAGTAATCTTTATATTCCTATGTCTGCAATGCTTATAATGCATTATATGGAGGTTATCAGAAAAACATAGTGAAAATTTAATGAATTACAAAAAACTAGATGTCTAAGCCAATTAAAGGTGATAAAAATATAATACTAAGACAAAAATCAATTCACAATAAATAGAAAATGATCATTATATAAATTCAAAGCTTAATAATGTTTTTAAAGGTTGTTATACAAATATATAAATATATACAAAAAATAATCAAAAGATTGATTCTGTGCAAGGAGGAGATCTAGACTTTTCATAGCTAGATAAGTGGTTTGTTAATAGTTATTTTAATAAAGCATTTGGTTAAGGTACTTGGCTGAATGATATTACTAATAGATACTACAAGATTAAAATACTCATTAATATCCAAAAATATTATCCAAAATATTCCCATATTAAAAATGGAAATATTACTATGAATAATAGTAATAGCTATAAAAAATAATCCAAAATACATTGATTGGAATTAACTTAATCACTGAACTAGATTGCTAAGGAAATGAATTTTATATTCTCCCACATATTGTCAAAATAATAAATACACTATTCTTTCTCAACTATGTAAACAATAACAGGAAAAAGGTTTTGGAGGCTAGGCTCAGAAGATGAAATTTCTAAATCTGGTCTAATTATGTAAAACATCTGGATATTATATTTTGAAAAGGTAATTGATAAACTAAATCCTGTAGCGAGACTATTGAAAGATATAAAAGATATAAATATCCTGTATAAATAATAAATTTGGCCTTTAGAATACAATAGATTTTGAATGATGAAGAATGTTGTAGAAAGATAATCGATAATCTCATGGCGAAATCATGCAGAATATTTATGATAAAGTAGAGCAGAGAAGACAATATTTAAATTAGTACTGATATAATGTTTCAAGAGAGGACTTTAAGCTTATATTTTAAAATATGAAGAGTTACCGGAATAGTAATTTCATTGGAAGTTTTGCTATACAAATGGATAAAAACATATTAAACTGCAAGGTTTTTCGTTTGTAATTGGAGCCAAGGGCCGGAATCTAGGATTTATCTTACTCTGATCACGACACATGGGAAAGATCAAAAGAACTATAGGACTTGGGTCAGATATCAGGGTTTGGGACGCTTTCTCGCAAAGAAAAAGGCGCGAAGAGTAGATTTTCTATTCCGATCTTAATCTCCATCAGCTTAGATGTACATTCACAACAAAAGCAACATCTCTTCAAAATTTGTCAAATTTCCAATCAAATAACTTTGCCGAGTTTTATCTTGTAGTGACCCGTACTTGTTGGACATGTAAACAACTCTTCGTAAGAGCTAAGGACAGAGTTTGGATTATAAAATCCTTCCTCTTTTAAGCCATTTTTTCCTTGATTCGAATCAGCTGCTAAATATTTAGCTTTGATTATTGGATTTCGTAGGATATGACGTTTCGATCACAGAGAATCCTCACGAACCGTTATCACAAGCGACTCTTTGGTGATTTGTCATAGCTAAGGACCCAAGAGTAGCTTATAAACAAGTGAAAATCATAAAGAATTTAGACAAATGGAAAACTTCTGTGTGTAAATAAATCGAATTTTTTCTCGTCTATGGTAGTCATGCTTGATAGTTCACCAACCACTGAGCCAAATATCACCGCACAAAACACAAACTTTACTCCGTCAAAAAGCACTAAAAACTTACCTTAATATTAACAAAATACCTCAGATTGATAGCACAATCCTCTAAGAACTTCGCTGGACTGTTAAAGTATAGCTAGTTGTTTAGACTGCTGGAAACATAGCGAATTAAAGAAGTAGTACTTATGGTTCTTGTGAGTCGGTAGTGTATGTTAATCTCTGATGCGATAGCCTTTGGCAATCACTCGTAGTACTCGACGGTGATTGGTTTGTCAATCATTAAGTTGATTGCTATTGGTTAACTAAATGAATACAGACATTTGAACCCATTCAAGTGCAACCGAGCGAAAAGACTGTATACTCAGATTTAAACCATTGTAAGGTATTGTTCCTGTAACTAGCTAATTTGGAAAAAATTAAGATCCTTATTGTGTCGGCACGAAGCTTTAAAGAAAGTCACTTAGAGATGTCGATTCGTGTCCTTTCACGAGATAGCATTGCGCTGCAGGATTTCTGATACATTTTTGTCTTGTTAATTGCAATTCCCATAACCTTACTTATCATTCCTTCATGCAATTTTTAATGATTTAGTAGCTTTCCTCAGATAGTTACCGAAACGGCTTTTCTTCGCCTCAGTTTTTGCTTTTCTATTCACCTTAATTAATTCAAAAAGACTAATGTTCCAAAAATGTTCAAATTTACGTCATATTGTACAAATTCACATACCGAATTATGACGTTTTCGGAAACGTAGGTCGAGCTTCCATGTGCAACATTGTATTAACAAAAATACAGAAATTCTTTTCTGGACTTTTCTTTAGACGGCAATATATAATGTCTATTTTCCGCCAAATGAATTCCACTGTGCAAGCAATACAGTTTCGCAGTGTTTGACAACTTGTGACATGTTGTTTCTGTAGGTACAGTCATAGTTTGAGCCAAATACATAAATTTACAGATAACTGGTTGTGACGGTCCAATATAGGAGCCAAGAGCGCCGTAGTTCGAGAAAATACCGGCAAAACATTGATTGGTAAACTCATTTGCGAAATATTAAAAGAATTGTAGGGTCAGATGATTTTTAATTTTTTTGAATGAAATATATATGAATTTATATAAATTCCCTCATCAATACTATATTGTTGGCTTGCAAGTAAGAAAAAATTAGTGTTTAGAATATTTACTATAAGGACTATTTATGCATGCATTGGTTAATTATGAATAAAGCAATGTAAACGAGCTCGAATCTCTAGCACAAAGCATGATGGGAAACGGAGAACTTAATCAGAACAAGAAAAACAATATTAATAGGATTATCCAAAAAATGCTCTGTTATTTTCCTCTGTCGAAATACTTACAGTTTTATAGAAAATGTCGAAAGAAGATTTGTCAAATGAATTTTGAAGAGGAGCCGAAAAAGCGTTAATACTCAGTTTCCCATCATGCTTTGTGCTAGAGATTTGTGCTCGTGCACACTGGCTATTACATTTCATGATTTCATTAGGCTGGCAACAAAAGGTGTCATTCCCTCGAGGTATCCCATAATGCACTGCTTAACTAAAGAACTCGAGTGATATGGAACACATCTTTTTTTTAAAAGCATTTATCATTTCTTGCTATACTATTAAACAACGAAACTATTTCGGCTAGTGATTAAAACTAATGTATAAAATATAATATTAAAAGAGGTGTAGTGAGTTTGGAGCTCTCAAAGCTTGTATGGGCTTCCTGTGGTCGTATCCATAATCATTGGCCTCTGGCCTGCTGGGGAGACTGGGCAAGGACTCCCCATATCTAACGCCATAGAAAAAAGATCTATTCATTCCTTTTTTATTTAGTAACGGTTTTCATAGCCGCCCTACATTTTGGCTGAATTCAACTAAAGAAGTTGTATTAATTTTATTCTTTCGTTACATCAAACAAGATGGCGGCGCTTAGTTGTCTTGGTATCTATCAACCTAGTTCCCAGGGCCTTCTCTTCTCGATTCAAGATGATCTAAAAAGAAACCGGGAAGAGAAGGCCCTGGGAACTAGGTTGGGTATCTATATTAAAACTATACTTAAAAGTTTCGTAAAAGCGGTTGTTAGTTTAAAATGATGCGTGCACACACCCTAGTCGTCTGTTCATATTATGAACCATGGGTGATTCAGTTAGTTACTAGTGGTGTTACATAACAAGATGATTAATGCCACACATGCACCGCTGACCAACAGCACTAGCACGCCAAATACGATCTTCTTCAGAAGAATATTCTGAAACAAAAACAAAAATCTTAATTTGTCATTCTGTCGCTATCATATA
Organism: Actinia tenebrosa; assembly: GCF_029948245.1. Classification (NCBI taxonomy): domain Eukaryota; kingdom Metazoa; phylum Cnidaria; class Anthozoa; order Actiniaria; family Actiniidae; genus Actinia; species Actinia tenebrosa. Next base: position 10,301,586 of record NW_028292575.1, read on the forward strand.
AAACGGTAATACCAAGTAGTCGTTACCTTCTCGACAGGTGCTTTCGTATTTACTTGGCCTGTTTGTTTGGTCATCACCTCCACTTCTCCATCCTTTAACTTAGCTTTGGGCTCGTTAATGACATCAAACGAGTTTTTGTCGTTTCGAAGAAGCAACACAAGTTCAAATAATATCACCATGACGACGGCAGCACAGTAGACTATCAGTGGATATACGCCGGTATTTTTTATTCCAAAGTGAGGCATAAATACCCCGAGAAAGCAATTTACGACTGGAAAAAATACAGAATAAAAAAAGATTTAATAATTTTTTTTTAGATCAACGGAGTGTATAACATGCATTTCTAGTGTTGTTTAGGGTCTTATTACGTACTAGCGAGGACGAGAGCTGACAGACCAACAGAACGGTGAGCCCAGTTAAAGATGAAGCGACTGAAATAGAATGTATATATATTGATCAACATAACATTATATCAAACAAACAAACAAATACCGCAATTCCAAAAAAAAGTTGGTGGTTTTGTCACATATTGCATGTTGCACGTGCATACCAAGCCCGAAATGCACTTTGCACTCTGTGCACGTTTTCAAGCATATTTTCTTTTGTGCTGATATATGACATATGATCCAGAATACATTTCAAGTCGTTGGTATGCAACATTACAATTAAACCTCCACCAAAGTTTTTCGAAATATACTCTGTATACAAAACTAAAAATACGATGATGTTAAGAAGTTCAGCCCAGGCCGCGCTCCTAAGTGTGTGATGCGCGATAATTCTGACTTATTAAATCAATAGTAATTAATTATGAGTAATAATAAATCACATGATATACAATAATAATTGCATTACTTGTCTGCGACTGGTCCGGGTCTGAAGAAGGCCATGACAGGTTGAATACAGGTCAGCAGGAGGACAAGAATACCGATAATAGAATGCAGCATGTAACCCTAACGTATAGTAAAAATAGTAACGTTAACTACTGTTAGCTGAGATACACAGTTAATAGACATAATGGCAGACATAATGGCAGATGAAAATAATGGCGTACCTCAGACCAGCCTTCAACGTAAATAAAAACCAACACAACACCAACGATAGTGAAGAATAGCGTGAAAACCATCAGCAAACGATGAATCTGGGGATATTACAACGCTTACTTAGTGACTGGTAAGATAACCACCAATCCTTCATCACAGTTGTTGATATGTCATACCCCAGCCCCTCTCTCCCTCAGTTGTTGATATGTCATACCCCAACCCCTCTCTCCCTCAGTTGTTGATATGTCATACCTTAGCACCTCTCTCCCTCAGTTGTTGATGTGTCATACCCCAGCCCCTCTCTCCCTCAGTTGTTGATATGTCATACCTTAGCACCTCTCTCCCTCAGTTGTTGATATGTCATACCCCAGCCCCTCTCTCCCTCAGTTGTTGATGTGTCATACCCCAGCCCCTCTCTCCCTCAGTTGTTGATGTGTCATACCCAAGCCCCTCTCTCCCTCAGTTGTTGATATGTCATACCCCAACCCCTCTCTCCCTCAGTAGAAGATCAGAATTACCTGGAACCAGGCCTTCAGACCCAGTAATTCTCCCCAAACAGGCTTCATGTACCGAGCAATAAACATTGCAAGAGATGCACAAACCAGCCAAGCGAGGGACATCAGGATTGCTGGAAAGGAAAGCAAATGATACATCAACACTAACTGGGTTTCTTGTGGTACTTACCACAGGTATACTAACGCAGTTTGTAGCTAATGTAATTACCATGAGCTCGTAAAAGACGCATGTTTTTGCCGCCAACATCGAGGTCTTCAGGAGAGCTGATGTTAACTGTCTTTAACGTGTTAGACTTGTGAGAATGCTTCCTCAAACCTCCAGCATCTGAAATATGACCCAGAAACAAGTTGATTAGGATATATATCGACTTGATTCAGTATTTTACGACTGACTTTTGCGACTTGTTATCCCTGCGTTGCTTTACTTTCTTGTTCCATACACCCACCCATCCATCCATCCATCCATCTCATCCATCCATCTATTCATCCGTCCGTCCGTCCGTCCGTCCGTCCATCTCATCCCATCCATCCTTCCATCCATTCATTTCATCCGTTGGCCCATTCAACCATCCATTTTCACTTACTGCCGACTGATCCTCTAGCGAATATCAGGAACACTTTATTATTCAGGTCCATCATATTAGGTTCTTTAACAGGTCTGGAAAACCTTTCAGACAAAACAAGATGTTCAACTTGTGCATGAGTTAGAAAAGTAAGAAAAAAGAAGTAAAAAAAAAGGAAGTAAATGTAGTGGAAGTCCCTACCTGCACTGAACCACACCCGCGCTGTTCTTCCCTGCGATGATTTTCAAACTACTAGTACCCTGAATATATAAAGGAAACAACGCGTCAAACTAACGCATCTTCGTACCTTGTTTCTGTGCTGGCTCAAATGCAATGTTTAAAAATTTCTTGCACTGAGATTAACATTTGTTTCACGACTTTGCAATGCTTTGAGCACTCGGCAACTTAAGTAGAACTGTAAGTCTCCGACGACAAGGTTTCGCGAGCATGTCTCTTAGCTAAATGGAAGACAAATGATTCTAACATAATTTCTACCCATGATGGCGATCACTCTCGTGCCCAGAGTTTTCCGGCTTTTTGGTCAACGGGTTGGCGCTGGAAAGACTTTTCGGGCAGCCAGGCATTGGGGATAAAGGCGCGAAGAAGCCAGAGGTCTCCGCGTACGAGATTGATAATCAGATCACGGCATTACCTGGATGTTTTTAATAGGAGCTCCGTATCCTTTGATATCATAGTGTGCAACTATGACCTGTGAAGACTCCAGGGAACAGATGATAGCATCGGTTCCATCCTGACGGAATAAAGAACGATATGAATGACACAGGTAACCCAAAAACCCATTCTATGGTCTGAGTAAGATAACACACAGGTAACCCAACAGCTAAAGGAAGAAAGATAAAAAAGAAATACATATAGCCCGGCCATAAAAAGCATTACTAAACCTTCATAGAGGGATACTATAAAAGAGATATCACTATTTATTAAAGTTTACCATTTTGCCTTTGGAGTTAAATCCAATGGCTCCCCAACCAGCCTTGAAACTCATCTCAAAAGTGACTTTGTCCTTGTCAGCTTTGTATGTTAGGAGATACTGACAATCATCACTTGATTGACAGCTACTGGGTTCAGAATAACAACCTTTGGTTTTGCCGCAATCAGCCTTGGTTATCTGTCAAAATAATTGCTTTTTACTTTCTGATCCTCGGCTGATAAGACTCTATCCAGGGGAGGGTTGGGTACAATGTAGGTACCACCTTTATGTAGGGAGGGGAGGGAGATGAGGGTAAATAGTGTAGATACAAACTCCATCCAGAAGGGGGACTTGGTAATAGAGTGGCTTTATGAAAGACGAGTGGTGGGTGAATAAGGTCGATACTCACTTCACACAGGGGAGGGGAGGGTGGGGTTTAGTTTAGACACTAACCTTATCACCAGGTGATGATGTAGGAGCGGGCGGTGTTTGTCTACCGTTCGTCAAGTTGGCAGGTTTTTGTACATCTACTGTGGTCGGTGTGTAGGAAGCGTTTGGAAAATGGTAAGCAAGAACGCCTGTTGAACCAACCTTGCTCCACGCGAAGATCAAGTACCAATTATTATTGAGGTTACGCATTTTGGGTCCCTGTGGAACTTTCTTCCGAGAGAATCTGGAATAAAGTTCCAAAAAATCCAACATGTGATTGGCTGTAACTGCTTACGTGTAAAATCGCGTGATTGCATCTTGGATTCTCGTCTCAAGGACGAAACGACATGCTCAAATTAAAAGGACCTGTAGGTCCTTATGTAAATCATTTACTCGTCCACGTTACCTGCACTTAACGATACCATTGGCATAAACACCCTGATGACGAGTGATATCACTAGAGGAACGCTGAAATCGTTAAAAGATTTGAGTATCAATACTAGTAACTGAAACTAGGGGAGGGGAGGGGAGGGCAGAGAGAGGCAATAAGAGAAGAGAGATCTTACCAAATCGTATCGTATGGGTTGGTGATTGTCTAAGTAGTACTGCCTCACTTCGACGACGTTTGTAGCTGATGTAGAACAAGTGATACTGTCCGTGCCATTCTGAGATATACAAAACGTGAGGTGTATAAATAGATGTCTCACATGGAATGACAAGCGAGTTAAGAGATGTGGACGACAGCTTCAGATCAAGAGGCGAATGAAGGAGTAGACTATTAGGGAACATGCAGGGATAGCAGGGATTGCGCGCATCTTCCCTATTCATTGGCTTCCCCGGCCATCTCCACTGCAACATAACCTGAGAATAAATACCAGCCCTTAGAAACCCAGGAATCTACTTTCTACTAATGATTGAAAACCAGTACTTACCATGGATTGTTTGTCATTGAATCCTACAGAACCGTAACCCAGTTTGGAGCTTATCTCAAATGTAACATTGTCACCGTTATCTTCGTACGTCACGAGAAAGATACAGTCTTGACTGTTGGAGCAAGATGAAGGTTCCGAGTAACAGCTCTTGGTAACACCACAACCTGTCTTGCTAATCTGCGATAGCAATTCATCAATTTTATGAAGTACAGTTGATTAAGTAAACGTAAAGTAACCATAGGAATTACAGCTATTTCAAAACAGGTTGGTGAAGGTTCTGTTGCATGTTGTTATATTCATATGTAAAAATAATGTCAGCGCAGAAGAAAGAGAGAAAAAATTTGGTAAAATCCCTTATCGTTGTGACATTTCGCTGATTGAATTCACATAGCTGACCGTCAATTCGGGCTTGGTATGCAAAATGCAACATGCAAAAAAAACCTTCAACCAACGTTTTTTGAAATATCCTTCTGAACCAGAAGCGCGAGATCAGTGTTACACGGCATGTCTGTACTGTAAGGTTGTGATATGTCTTATTTATAACATTTGCTCTAACATACACACACACACATAACACTGACGTTAAGTTCTACTGGATATAATCCTAATTACGACATTAGATATACCTGGAAATCTCCTTCGAGTGTAGGTTGAGTGGTGGATGGAGCAGCTAAACCCGTTACTATACTGGATTTCTGTTTATCCCAGAATGTCGTGAAGTTATGGACGACAGTGACCCTAGAATGAATGAATAATAAAAAATAACACAGGTATCCCATACCATCAAAACCCAAGCAGGAGTAACTTCCAGTATCTATCATACTAAGGTGTGACGTCGACATTGATGTAACACGTGACGTCACTAACGACGTCATATCTTACCAGAAGGATATGTTTCCTGCTGATACTGAAGGTGCTGTCCATTTCAAACTGACTGAAGTGAAGTTGACCTTGGCCTTGTGTTCATGCCCAACTGTGTTCTGTAAAAAGAAATAAAATAAAAGAAACTGATCATTTCTGGCTCTAGCTTGGGAAACTAAACTCTGAGCACCAAAGATGCCCCGTGTAGAGTGGTAAAGGGTCTTAGAAAGATCACCTATATATTACAAGTCTTTACCTTGGGCTCCCCCCCTGAACACCAAAGATGCGCCGTGTAGAGTGGTAAAGGGTCTTAGAAAGATCACCTATACATGTATATTACAAGTCTTTACCTTGGGCTCCCCCCCTGAGCACCAAAGATGCCCCGTGTAGAGTGGTAAAGGGTCTTGGAATGATCCAACAGGATTAGCAGGCTTGCCTTCACTTCTCGCTTGGACCATGAACCCCTTGAAATACATGGATCCTGTGATGATAACAGTCACCTCAGCTCCAGGGGTGTAGTTAGCAGACGACACTGTTATGTTATACGGACTGCTTGCTATGGGCTGGCTCTGGTGGCTATCATGATGAGGATGCATTTCTTCACATACAGTTGTTGGCACGTGATCAGGAAATGCGTGGGATGATGGGAAAACTAGAACAGCCAATAGAATCACGATCATCTGCAAGAAATTAATATAGCTCTATTTAGTATGCCTGTTCTGATTTAGAAAAATAAATTGTCTTGAACATCCGCTGGAAGAGTAGCATCGAAGGCGCTTTAATTAGAGACACTCGTACTCGGCCATTTGTTAGGAAGATGCAACATGAAAACACTATCATTGTTGGGTTTCCTATTGAGAACTGGGCCACCGCAAGCCACTGCAGAAAGAAGAACAAATGAATAATAAAAAAAATCTCACAGAGCGGATCACATCAAATGGTCTCCATGTCCAAATGATTCAAAAGTAACCTGGCCTCTTAATGATCGGCGGTGGACTGAATGCTACCGAAACTCGACGTCTTTTTTTCATTTTCAAAGCCAGACGCACTGTAGAAAAAGTCACCTACTTAATTAATTCGAGCATTTTTTTCCCCCTTTTAATGGCAACTAAAGCATAACAAAGTGACATTCGTCATTAGCTTCAGGCAAATTGAGGGTTTTTTTACTGAACTTTGCGTGATTATTGCCAATGAATATGGACACTAAACGAATAAGATGCGTTATTCAAAGAAACTGAACGCGTATATTAAAAGAACAGACAGTACTTAATGTTCCTTATTACATGTCACGGGATTATCTCCATACGACATTTTAATTATAACACGAATCGAATATCATCATTATTTCATATTGCAGGAAACTAATGCTCGTTTTGTTGAAATGCATGGCTAGCATATATTTTATCACAGTTTATTCGTTTGAATTTGCGAGCTCAACGCAATTTCTAAAAAAAATAACTAATATGTCGTGGTAGTTTTTAATAAAGAGATGTCATTTGAAACAAACATCGAAAAAGTATAAATATATATATTCTGTTTCCTGTTCATTTGGCTGGTTACCTCAACTTGTTTTTTTAGTATAACCTCTTTTCAGTTGTTTGAAGTCTTGCTCGTAAACACCAAACTCGCCCGAAGACCTTTCAACGAAGCCGCCCGTTCTTTTCAAATCCAGTGTACGCACAAAAACGTTTATTTTGATCATAAAAAGATGAAAAACAAAATGCAGTCACTTGTAGGAATTTTCAGGTTCACAGTTCAAATTAAGTTGGAAAATGTCGATGTCAGCTCCGAGCACACAGGGGCAATGTGCAAAACAGAAAAACGTCTCCTCCAAACTTGACAAGTACAAACCATCTGCCTTGAATACGGAGGGTTTGTTTTCGATATTGAAATTAATTTCCATATTCCGCCTGCCCACACGGAATAAAAGCACTTTATGAGGTCATTACATGAAGGTTTGTTTATTGAATGTCGTCTTAGCTGACAAAAGCGGCATAATTACTGCAGTGGATATAAATGCGAGAAGCCGAAAAATAGTTATCCATGTATTGGATTAACTATTATTATTATTATCATTATTATTATTATTATTATTATTATTATTATCATTATTATTGTTATTATTTATTATTATTTTTTAAGGACAATGAATTCTTGAATGACTTTAATCTTAACGCCAATGTAGCGGAAATTTAGAAATATTTAGATTTTAATAATAAATGTATAGTTTTAATATAGTATTATATCAGTGTGAAGAGCTGGACTCGTGTTTTGAGCTATTAATTTATTTTACAAATATGTTTTCATAGATAAATAAGTAAATATTATATAGATTTGTTATTTTATATTCATAATCTCTCCTTTTTTGTTTTATAATTATAGCAATATTCTTATTACGTCTCATATTATAATGAATTATTAGTTAATTATTATTGTCAATAAAGTTATTTATTATTATTATTATCATCATCATCATCATTATCATTTAAACACACGTTTAACTACAGTAAAAGTTGAAAATATTGAATATAAAGAACTAGAAAGTAACAAAGCAAAAGCAAAATTTAGTAAGGACACACTTAGCGACTCTCGAAAAAAAGCCTATTCAGAAAGAGAACCGACATTACGATGACTTTTATGGCACTACAGTGAGATCTACTGAAAGGTTTAAGGAGGAGATTGGAAAAAAGTTATACTTTAATCCAGTAGAGCAAAATCTCTCGCACAAATCTCCCTTGTCGGAAGCGTTGCTAGGCTTTTCGTATACGTATTTAGTATTTATTGCGGAGACCCAATCTAAAGCAGCTCGGCTTTTATCATAAAGATCAGTAATGTCAGGGTTTAATAGGATTCCCACTGCCTTATAATACAAAGCGATTCTTACTGGATTCGACTGAAGTATGTGACTCGGATAGAAATGGTATGAATATCAAGATATCCGGCTCCATTAGAAAACAAATTGGAACTTGAAAAGAAGAAAAAGGAGAAAAAAGAAAAGAATAAAGAAAAGAAAAAACAAATATAAAAAACAAATGAGAAAAAGAGCATATCTAGCCGATATCGAACATACACCCTTCTCTCTTCCCTTTATTCCTTCCCTCTCTTTCCCTCTCCTTAACTTTTCTCTGTCTGAGTGCGTTTTGTGGGTGTTAAACAAGGCTAATGTGGCAAACCATAGATTTAAACACACAAGGTGTCCTTCATAACCACTACAATGATCCAGCGGTCACATGCCCCATCTGGTGTCATGCGCACAAATTCTTTTATTCAAATTAGAAATTAAAATCTAACCAAAAGACTTCTGATTAAGACTATTTTTCGATTTTTTTTTTTTTTCAAAAAATTTGGTTGCGAAATCTATCTTTATTTAAATACACGGTAGACTTGACGGATGACGTATTATTCCACAGCCAATCCATATACTAAATCTTATCTTCATAGTTAAAGTTCATACAGCAAACTAGGTAAGTCACATGCTTTTTGCAAAGGGATGAAAACTGGAAAACCAAAAAACCCTCGTGGCAAGCGAGAGAACAAGACATCATGCGAACTCAATGGCACCATCTAAAGTGATCTCGGTCAGGCAAACGCAGCCTCAGCCGGCGGAACATCGATCTACGTGATATCACGAAACATTGCTGAGCATGTGACAAGACAAACAGTTTTCCCTGTAGAGTTAAGTTAAAAAACCCCTAAACCCTAAACCCTAATGGAAATAAAGAATACATAATATAGAGTCGACAAGGATATACTTGGGCCACATACTGATCATTCAGTAGCTGTTGTGCTGTTGTTAATATCTTACTAAAAAAAGGCTTAAAAATTGTAGGAGCAACTAGAAACGAAAAAATTCAGGATACTAAAATATTTTGTTAAAGATAGCCAGTCTATATAAGTGATTCAATTTGCAGACGATGACGCACGAGAAAGATTGACCAGAATGTGACCAGTTTAGAATAACAATCAATTATATTAAGACCTGGAAAAAAAAACATTAAACCAACTGGCGGAACGGCGGCTGATCGCCTTACAACACAACAATTTAAATTGTTGTTAAAACAGTGATACTTAATCATATATCACCACCTTCAGACACATCACGAACCAAGTAACATATATTATTAATACTGTACAAGGCTAGGTTTGGACATGATGTACGTCGTCCTGCGTCTTTTAGGTAGTCTTGCAGTCTCTTACATAACTTGCAAAGCCAATCAAACTTGGCAAACAGCCAAACTTTATATAATGCTTGGTTTTTCGAGCAAAGCCTTGACATTACTAGTGGAAAACAGCAAACATTCACGCCGCGAAAGCTCTAGAAAATGAGCTAAATATATCAATAGTAATCTTTGCAGAAAGAAGACTGGTGTAACGTCTAAAAACATTTAGATATCTTATGACCTATTCTATTAGCACAACGTCCAAGTTTGATTCATCATGCATGTTCAACTATGATCTTCAATCATTACATAATGATGAGTCACTGTGGACTGACCTCGATACTATGTGGCGAATAAGTCAAGCAATCTTAAAATAATATTCCCATCGATAGTTCATGGTTTTACCTTCATGTTACATGTGTAGAACCAGGGTGGCCGTGGAGCTTACTTGTTTTCTTCTACGGATCTTTGAGTGACTGAAGATGACTGTGCAAGATACTTGACATGACGTCACGCAAGGCTAAAAGCCCTTCCACGCCAGCCCCCCACAGCTGCCCTTTATTTTTCCATAGTTAACTATGTTTTTTTCAAACTTCTAGAACGAGTCTGGGTTTGCAGCGACCACAAGTAAAAATAATTGCAAACGAACAGATTTTTTCTTCAACAGTAAAATAATCGGTTGCTGTAGTCAAGAAAGACCTGGTGCCCTTTGGCTTTTTACAGGCGGATATTTATGAACAGGGCTTCAGAACGGCTTCGTCATTATTGTGATTATGAGGCTAAATTCCTTTTTAAAACATCTTTCACGCACTAAAAACGACTCAATTACTGGCTTCAGAATGGCTCTTTATCAAAATAATTACGACAATAATACCTTTCGGGACAAAGTGTTTTAATCAAATAGTTTCTTTTTTTTAAGGTTTCGTTTTAAATATTACGTTATAAATATAATACTAACCCAAACAAATGATACTAAGGCAGAGATGCATAGTGTGCAACGCTTGAATTCAGTTCAGTCCAGACAAGCTTGTGGCTGATATCTGTTGACCTTGATACTCAGCTTACTGCTGGGCTTTGTCACGGCACAGCACTTCCATTTACTTTTATACTTATTTTCAACTTGTTTTGTCGTTTAACAATTCGTTTTCCCATGTAAGCAACTGGATGACGTACGTTACGTCAGGATGACGGACCGCGGACAAAAAAAAGTATCGTTCGTATGCGCAGCCAATCAGAACGCACTATTTCTAGGTTACCGCGAAAAAAGGCAATATCACAGAAAGTGCTATTCTCCACATGTTACTACTTGTTTACAGATTTATTGAGTGTATTTACATCAAATGATGGTCCATTGTCTTTCAGATACGATAAGAACTGCTAAGTTGGGACTGTAACGTCTCACCCTCTCTTAATAAAGTAAATTATTATTATCTATTTATTCTTGATGATTATTTGTTTTAATTTGTAATATTTTTCAATGCCGATTTACACAGTACGATTTTTCCTCAAACTATCGCGTGCAATATGCTGAAGACACGAATTGCTTCATGTAATTCCATCGTACAACTCGCTTACGACTGTAAATAGCAGCTAAAACATAGCTTTAGCCTGTCACGCGCGGCAGTCGTGAGGAAAAATCTTACCGTGTAAATCGGCCTTAAAAGTGGTTTTCCCACTGGGATCCTAGGAAATGCTGCTGCAAACCATCAGGTTATTAAGCTGCTGGATTACTAATAGGAGTTGTAGGAGTTGTTGATGTTATAAATGTTGGTGTGGTAGTTGTTGGTGTTAGTCGTAGCTCTGCTGGTCCATGAAAGAAGTAAAGCTAAAATGAAACAAATGTTGATGATGTTACTGGAGTACATTCCTCAAACATATAATTTATAATAACAAGAAGGCACAAATAAACCTTGTTTAGCATGTAAGTAAGGGTTTTCTAGCTGTTGGGAGATCCTTTCAGGGTGGTTCTGCTTTGTACAACTTTACTCACCTTGAAACCAATAGCAAGAAGGCCGTGGAGGATAAAAATAAAAAGCATAGTTGGCATAGCAATCTGTGGGAAAGATTAATAAAACAATTACTCATTGATCACAGTAAACCTTGTATTAAAGAATGTGATGACAAAGACTGTAGTAACAATGATGAAAATAGTTTATCTGAGGAGGGAGCGGATTTAAAGTAATATCTAAAGAGGATCAAGGTAAACTATCTGAACAATGGCTTTCCAGGCAACAACCTGGATCTACACATACCATAACTTATAACTTGAACTTATATTTTACAACCACCACTTCCCATATGGGTCTCTTCCATGAGGTTCCCTCCACACACATTACCACTACATTCTACCATCATGTTGCAGAGGACCAACATGCAGCTGAATCTTATACAAACGTTTTATTACTACCTTCTTGTCGTCATCCTCTACTGCTGGCCAAAATGTGAGAAGCAAAACTGACCCTGTAAATGAAAGGGATAATGAAAAATCATATATTCAATATTCATTTCGTTTCCTTGCCAGATGAGAAGCAGATACAAGACAATGTTTGTTGTGAAATTGTAGTTTGCGTGAATAGTGCCCTAAATGCCCTGTTGACATCCCATTGTTACTCCATCAACAACCCACCGTCACCTGACCATTGTGCAGCAACAGTTTCTAAAGATGCAAACAGTCTGTGTCATATTTTATTTAGTTTCTTACCAGACAGGACCATTCCAATCACTACGAAGATCCATCTTAGCCAGTCAAAAGGTATCGTCCATAATATCTACAATAAAAATACATCATAAGGCATACAAAATACAGTTACAATACTGTCACTACACCGGCTGCATGAATATTCAGGAAACAAGGAATTCAGGATATGCTGAAAACCTTAGTCTAAATATTCTATGACCACTGCATTTTGTTTTACAACCTCAACCCCCCCTCTTTGTTAGGTCAGGTTTAGTTTAAGTATTTGTAAGATCAATCTATTTAATCCTTTGTATTGGTTTCTAAATCAGTCAGGTAAAAAGGTTTTTAAAAATAGCAAAAAATACCCCTCTCAAGCCAAACAATCATGTGCTTTGCAGTAGCCTCTTTTAGAGTTGTCAAGCTATGCACTCTCTTGCCTAAAGAGTATAACGTGACGACCCTAAAACCAGTAACAGACTTTAAGTACCGTGTACAATATTCTATGAGATAAGTGTTTGAGGGGCTGATCCAGGAAGAAGGGGGTGACCATTAAAAAGGTTTTACCAGGAATTTAAAGAAAAGGGGGGTGACTGTTACTAACAATATACTAAGAAATTTGAGCAAAAGGGGGGTGACAAGTCAACCCCTTTACCACTCCTGGATCTGCCCCTGTGTTTGTAGATGTTAGTTTTTAGCACTTACTGATATGGGTATGTAAATAGAAAGAGAGTACCCATAAACACAGAGGATCTCCAGAAATGAGTATCCAGCATTGCTTCTTCTCCACATCAGTAATCCCCATAATGCTGTGGGTATGAGGAATGCATAGGTGTATATAGCTCCTGCCGCTAGCGTCACTTCAATTAAAAACACAATATGTCATGTATTAGTGTAGAATATGCCAAAAATTGACCTGGTTACCTGACATAGAATGATATTTTATCATTGCAGGATATGTACATAAGCTTTCTATGAGTTCTTGATTAGTTTTAAAATTCAGCACACCTTTATGGAAGTCATAGACCCATTCATGGTCACCAGTAGTTGCCAAGTAGCTGGCAAGATTACCAGAAATAGCTGTCGTGAAAACCAAAGTAGCACACACCCAAAATGGACCTGAAAACACAGCACACAGCATAAGAATAATCCTATCCACCTTCTTGGATTATGTGGAAATATTGTAACACCTTACCATACAAGTCTGGGTTGGGTCTGATTTGTGAGACAAGGAAATTTTTTCTGTAAGATGGAACCATTGATCCAATTATTCTTCGCACAACCTGAAAAAAAGAATTATTTACCTATCAGAGAAATCCTCCTTTACAGGCATTTCTCTGAATCTGTCTCCCTCTCTATATATAGGAGTCTGAGAACACTTTTTCGTCCTCAGTCCCCTCCACAGTTCTATGCCAAAGGAAGCCTGCTCTGTAGCTTACCCAACCAAAGGAAGCCCAAAGAGTTGCCTACAGAGGAGGCTCTATCAGAGATATGATTCTTAAATATTGATCCTTCTAAAGTAATTGATAAAATCTTCTTTGTTCTACGTGAGTCAAAAAAGATTTTAGTCTTAACCTAACCTGCATAGTGTCAACATCAAAGAATCCTTGATAATATTCAAACGTCCAGAATGGAGGAGATTTTCTTTCTCCCAATAACTGAAAAACGACATAATCAAGAAATAAGACTGACTGAAAGATTGACTAAAGGGCAGAGCTGCTGTGGCACTTTGAACCAACCTCTGTTTTGTCTCCTTCATCTTCTCAACATGGAATAAATAAAAATAGATCAAATGAGTTTGGACGAGTGGGAAACATATGGTACTTATACACAAATTATATACAGCTATTTCAAGAAATGTTGAATGCTGTATGGTGAATACTGCATACTGAATAGCACAACGCAGGCATAGAATTATGCTAAAATGTCAATAAAACCATTCTGTAGTTACATAAAATAGAATATCTTGGATACATCATGACATGATTTGCTATTCATTATGCACTATTCAGTACGCAGTATTCAACATTTTCTTACTGTATACACAGTATGGAATGGCTTTTATCTGTTAGGTCCTATCCTGCTGCTTTGGTAATTATAATACAATCTTTGATTGACCTATGCTTACCATCACTATCCCCAATAGAATGGGTTGGTATAGTTGTCCCTGTTGTAGTGGAAGCTGTGTTAATAGAACCTGTGTCACCTATTGCACCAACACCATGTGCTTCTGGATCTTTGTGAAAATCTTTGTAAATGAATGAACACAAGAAGAAAGAGACAAAAAATGGAAATTGGAATTTACTATTTATCAAGAGCAATATTGACAAGGTAATCTCAATGGTAACTGCAATTTAGGACGACATGATTAACAACATCAACTACTGTACCATTATGATACTAAAAACAACAGCAGCATCAATAACGACAACAGCAATAATAATAACAGCAGCAGCAGCAGCAGCAGCAGCAGCAGCAGCAGCAGCAGCAGCAGCAGCAGCAGCAGCAGCAGCAGTAGCAGCAACATCCGGCTGCAACAACATCAAAAACACAATTACGCTAACCTCGAAAACTGAATGTGTCTATCTCCGTATCTTCTTCATCATCATCGTCCATCTTGAAAAACAGAAGTTGAAATGGTAAACGAAAATGTAAACTGTCTTAGTATAGATTCATCTACGTTTATAATTCTATACTTTAACAAACGATCTTTTATGACTTTACAAGATAATTTGTTTGATCTTTTTTGGATAAAAAACAGCTGAAACTACGCATGAAAACCATGATAGAAATGGTTACATTTTCTATTTCCTGGAGTATGTATTCTTAAGTCCGACACAGCAAAGCCGACACTATCTTATCAATCAAAAGAGAAAGAGAATAATGGTAAAACAGAGTATTTATCACGTATTTTTACCTGGATATCAATCAGTCCTTTCTTTTCGCTATCGTCCGCCATCTTGGATAATTGCTTTCTACTGACTATGCGCAGTGACACGTCGTACCACAGGGATACCATAACTATAGCGAGTCCTGCTGTCTGTTCGGATAAAACAGGATGGTCAGTTCGTATCTCAGTGGGGTTCGTTAATGTCTCTTAAGGTTTTTCAATAACATCGAGATGGTCCTAAAAAGAGGGTTCTTACTTCTCATTTAGGTGGAGGGGGGTTTGGACGAGCCCTCTTGGATACGCCCCTAGGGTTTGTTTGCGTTTTCTGATTTTAGGTCAATCGAGAAACCGCGAACGGGATTTCTCCAGAGCTCATCACTGGGACCGAGAAGCACGTTTGGTAACATTAACTTTTTTAACTTTTATAAAAAGATTTACAACAGAAGTAATCGAGACACAATTGTTTTTCAAAAATGCAGTTTTAACAAACCAGAAAAAGAATAAATACATACATCTATCTTTTATCCTAAGACTGCAACTGTAAAGCTAAAGAAATGAAATTTACTTTCATTTTATCCTTTCTCTAGTACTTTCTTTCATCACTATCAGAACTATTATTTTTGATCTATCATTTATGAGAATACAAAATGGCTGAAGTTTCTTGTTTTTTTTCCAGGGATTTTCTTCTGCTAGATTTCGATTTGACGGATATGGGTAGACAGAAATAGGTTACTCAAAACTATAAAAGTTTCACTATTCTATTATTTTGAAAATCAAAAGAGAATAACGAAAAAAAAAAAGAGCAAAAGCGTGAGTAGGTATAAAGTTTAGGTCACCCATCCAAGTATTAACCCTCCTCAGACGAGCTTGACTCAGTATCTTGAACGGCAACGATTTATCCACTGGACCACGGTTCCAGGTGAATCAGCATAACAATAGCCGTGAAAAACAATTCACCGAATAGACTAGACTTTTTAACATTATACTTTCAACCGATTCCGTGCATGGCAGAGATGCAAGGGGTCAGCCGATATGGTCTGGGGGCCGGCTGGTCTCTCCCCTGATGCTTCGGCTAGAACATTTTCTTGCGTAATTCGTGCACCCAAGGGCAGAAGGATTTAATCGCCGTCAGGTCCGAAGTCCATACGCCGCCTCAGCTCTGCGGATGTCTCGGGGGTATGGCAAAGTGGAATCGTATTTCTTGAATTTCTTTTGGTGGGTTCGAATCCCACCTTATCCATATTTTTCTTTTTTCTTTTCTTTTTAATCCATTTTTATTATATTTAAATTTTCAACAATAAGGCAATTAAAAGAAATTATTCCTATTCGGTTGCTTATAAGTCCGTTTAAGTTCGATCAGATGTTATCAGTCATATAAGCAATATCGATCCGCGAAAAGTAGAGCTATGCTTTCCTATCTTTCCTGGCAGTTTGTTGACAAGAACTTTTTCTGCATTTGAATCTCTATATCATATGCCTGCAAAGGACTAGTTGATGGTGCCGTGAAACATTCCATTATCTTTTGACTAACATTACAAACTTCTTCAGCTGTTCTGTGCATGATACAGGCAATCCAATTAACACCTATAGCGCGTCTTTTTTCACAAAATAAATTGAGCTTTTCTAGTTTTATTTCTACTCTGAACGAGAAGACGTAAAACTAGCGATAATTTGATGTAAGATGCATATGCACACAGTATCAGTTTCAAAAGACAACTAGCATTTAAAATAGTTTATTGTTAACATCATACATCCTTATAATATCAATTAACGGTGTAGACTATGACCATGGACTAGGGATAATCATCGATCAATTCTACAGTACTGAAGTCCGATTTCCATTTCTTAGCTTCCAGTATACATATAGGATTGATCGGTGCACTATAGTAGTATAACCATGGACTAGGGCTTCCATTTCTAAGCTTCCAGTATACAAATAAGATTGATCGGTGTACTATGGTAGTATAACCATGGACAAGGGCTTCCATTTCTAAGTTTCCAGAATACATATAGGATTGATCGGTGTGCTATAGAAGTATTAGCATGGACTAAGGATAATCATCGATCGATTCTACAGTTTTGCAGTCCGTCTGCGATTCCTAAGCTTCCAGTACACATATAGGATTGTTGTAGACCATGTTCAGATCCACTTTGTGACCGATAAGGTCCCTGATGTTGGAAATACCGTACTTAATCATGGTGGGTCTGAAGGAAAAAGACATGATACAATTAAATGATATCCCCTCTACAGTATTATACCTCCCCTCGTGATAACACGTTCACCCAATCCCTTCCCCTTCCCTCATGAGAGTAAAACATTTCCTTCCAGCGATAGTAATATTACTTCCCCAATGGCCGCATGGGATATTAGAGGGTGTACTAACCTCTCTAGCGACAGTCCCCACGCAATGACAGATACATCTTCGGGCAGTCCCATTGGCCGCAACATTTCTGGTCTGAAAACACCCGAATTACCTACTTCAACCCACTTCTTTAGACCTAGAAACATAAAATTCCATGAGTCGTGAGGCCAAGACAAGCAGTACTAAATGTCTTTAAAAGGAAACCCTACTTGGCAATGGTCTTTGTGCGTACCTTCATGATAGCTGAATACCTCCATACTTGGTTCAGTGTAGGGGTTGAAAGCAGGCTTGAAGCGCAGCTTCTTGATACCTGCAAAAATACATTATTCTCTGGATGAACTAACATTCTAAAAGTAGTTGAAGAGTTACTATATTGAACGTCGGTGTTTCGTTACGATTTAGTAGGACTAAGGGCGCACGCTAGTTTACCTCCACACCCCCCCCCCCCCCCCCCGATCAGTGTCATCTGGTTCCATAGCAAGCAGTTAATCTAGTCACTAATCCAGTTGTACCAGGCCAATAGGAGCTTACCTAGTTTCTTAAAGAACTCATACAATGTTCCAATCAGATCACCGAGAGTGATATTGCGATCTGCCACCAAACCCTCGATCTGATGGAACTCAGCAAGATGAGTAGCATCTAGAGTCTCGTTACGAAACACGCGGTCAATGGAGAAGAACTTTGCAGGAGTGAACGTTTCCTGAAAATGAGAGAAATTAATGGCTATAATTGAAATACGCGAGACTTTTTCCTATTCCTCGGTTACCTGCTCCAAATCGGTGTTTAATTTTTTTGTACTTCAACTAGTTGTACTTCATTAGTGTTGCATGCGCTGCTACAGCGCTGTCTTTTACCACAGTGTCAGTACTTCATGTCTGGGTTAGTGGGTTGGATTCTCGAAAGAAACGCATGTTTGAGTTGAATTTGTTTGGTGTGTTTTTCTCTCCTTTGCCATGAAAGTGTTTCTCCGATTTTCTTTCCTTCTTGAAAATCAACATGTGAGTTGAGTGTTGTACAGAAAAACGTAGTTTTAGTGGTACTGCGTGTGTGTGTGCGCGCGGAGCGAGCCTAACGGAAGAGCCCCTTACGGGTGTTGATGGTTGTATTTAAGTGTACTTCTACCACGTACCTGTTGTGCTAGTTTGTACAGCATTCGGGAGCTCACAGCGGTTGTATGAGTTCGTAATAAGTTCTTTTTGGCTTCGATAATTTTCCAATCATATTGATATCTGGAAAGATAAAGACTGTAGTTTCAGAAAACAATCATGCCTCTCCCTTTAAAAAAATGTATCTACGTTACTACTTCCTCCACCCTTACTCCCCAGAGGTAGGGTGCCACCAGAGGTAGGGTGCCTCCATGGGGGATATAAGGAATGTTTTCTGGAAGCCTGCAATCTTAATTCAAAACCAATTTTATTATTTTGTAAGAAATGATAATTTACCCTTGTGATCCAAAACCACCATGTTCGTGAATGTCTTTAACTCCCTCAATGTACGATGCAGGAATCTCTTCCAGTTTTGCAAATTCAGGATCTGAGAAACAACAACATAAAATTTTTACATCAAAAGTGAAAATTTAGCTATCTTATTCTTTCCTTTGGATAGATTTAGTGGGGACTCGCCCACACCCCCACTTTTAGTTTGACATTAATTTTGTTAGTTTTCTTTTCTTGTCCAAAATATCCCCAGAATGACAACAAAAAAAAGCATTTTGAAAACAAATATTTATTCAAATTTTCCTTGGTAGATTGCCCCCACATCTCCACTGGTTTCATTTTGTACGGTCAGAGGTAGAGCTGAATCTCCCCCTTCCTAGATCCCTGGATCCGCCCATGTTTCTCCCTTCCACTCATAACTGATGAAGCAATGTCCCTGAATGAGTAAATCAGATGAGGAGAAAATATACCTGAAAGGAAGAAGGTGTCATGTTGGTCTCTCGCAGGATGCTGTTGCGGTTGAAACAATGTGTCAAAATTCCAGAAGGAACTCTCAACAAAGTTATTGGTTGGCATCTCTGTGAACCTTGGAAAAATTTAGAATGATGGTGAATTATGGCAACCCCAAACCACATGTCATCCAACAGGGAACAAACTGACTACCCTATACTGACCCAGGGGCGGATCCAGGATTTTGTTAAGGGAGGGGTGCTGCACACAAAGTTAACCCAGGGAGGGGCACACCCCTTAGAATCAAAGGGAAAAAATAGTATTGGATATCTTCGAAGTAGGGGCACAAAGTGGAACAATGGAGGGGTGCACACCCCCTGCACCCCTCCCCTGGATCTGCCCCTGTGACCATAAATCACAAGTTTTACAACTGCTTGATATATTATGCATGACTATGCCATTGAATTGATGGGACAAAACCATTCCATGCATCATTGTGATGTAAACTAATTAACTGTTCCATGACAAATAGTTACAAGCTAAATGTGGGTGTTTTCCACTTTTACCAAACAGAAAACTTGTTTTCCTGGCAAATGTAGAGAATTTTCTTCATTACGATGGACATATTGTGAATACTCACCCCATCTCCAAAAATATTTGCCTGAACTGTGATCTGACCTTCATTAAGGGGTGAAGATGGCCAGATGGAAGAGTTGCACCCAGAGCATCAAAGTTGTAAGGCTTGAAACTTAGAGTTTTCCATAATCCACTTCAAGAAGGAAAGTAACAGATTCAACAGATTTCTTTAAAAGGGTTTAAAACTGCAGGAAAGTAGTGTCTAGTTACCTCGTTAATAAATCTGCTGTCAAATCTGCTTCAAGTCGGTGAACAGATAAACTGAAATTACTTCCTTTTGTAACATCAAAACTCTTTATAACCCTAGTAGAAGAGCACGAGTTAGTAGTCATATTGTTATAAGGTCTTTTAAATAATCCCCTGACACCTTATTAATAACACTGATTTTGTGGCCCCATTTAATTACGATTACCATCTAACCAATAGTGTACATATACTTACTGTGTTGTAACTAACTTTCTCTTTTTCAGTTCTTTGATCTTTGCATCAGAAATGTTTTTGTAGTCATGGTTAAGGATTTCTACCAAGGAATTCTGTACATTGTCTTCAATGGTTTCCACCTATTAAGTAATACAGTAAATAAAATCTTTTAGCCAGGATATTACATCTACAATATCCCAGTTTCAAATTTCTCAGTCACACAGGGTTGGCCTTGATTTGGTTTGGAATTATTTTCAGTATTCATCCATTCCAGTGAAGGTCCGTTGAATTTCAAAGTGTTTGTATAGTTGAAGTTGTGCATTATTTACTTTTCCATTGGTGAATATTGCTGAATGTTTTGACAATTTGAAAAAGAGTCTGTAATACAAGGAACACAGTGGTATTTGACTAATTCAAAAACAGTCATTTTACACATACATGTACAACTGTACATGTGGTTTCAACTGAGTTTGGTTATCTTCTGCAACCATTCCATTGTCTATGGGACTACATATATACCATCGTAAGTGGACTCTAATTAGTTTAATACCTTTCTATATACTCTTGGTCCTCCTTCGGCATTTTTGTCAATTTTCAACCATCCTGAAGACATAGCCTTACTGAATCCAATGGATGCATTAGGACCAAGTTTCTATGACGACAAATAACAGGCAGGCTAAAAAGTGACTATCTAGTGGTACAAGTAAAAGGGATATGAAAATTACTAATTTATTAAAGTCATTATATATTTATATATTTACAATATATGTATAAGTCCGGGCATGGCTAACTTACAGATTGAATTGAAAGAATTTTTCTTGTTAAGTTTCATAAAGGGAGAAAATACTGGATATCCTGGAGAAAACCCCTCAAATTAAGAAGACACCTCTCTAATGATCATGTGATTCTGAGTCTGAGAATCAAACCTTAGACACTAGAGGTCCACTACCACTACCTTGATTGGTCAAAAAATTGAGGTGGCTATTGCTTTATCATGGAATCATTGGTATTCTACTTTTATTTTACCTTGATGTCAGCTTGTGGCAAGCCCTCTGCAGGGATAGAATTGAAAAGAACAGCTTCATGGCTTCCATTATCTACTACTTGAATTCCTTCATCAGTCAGGACAAGTCTATCATCTTGCCGTTGTTCTGTACTGATTACCTGAAAATAACAAAACCTATTAAGGCTTTTGCAACAAGAGGCTGATCTGTCTCAGATGACCCATCCATGTCCCTCTTTCACATGTGTCCCCCACCCCACTCCCCCTCTCCCTCCCTCCCCTCTCCCTCCCCCTGCCACACACACTCACACCCAAATGATATGAATATTGAAATCCCTTATATCTATTATTACAACATATTTTTTAAGAAAACATTTGGTACAAAAGTAATAAAATCTGAGCTTGTAATCAAGTTTGATCAAAGGTAATGCATTTTTTACTAACATTGTCCACTTATTGACAGCAACAACAAATGTCAATAAATGATCATAAGGAAAAATATAAGTGGATTTCGATAAAAAACAGCACGTGAATATAAATGATTTTAACTGTACTCACTTCTCCTACAGATTGGATGCTTTTTACCGCTCCTACAATCAGCTGATGGTCTCTCTGCAGATCTTTAGCGAATTCATAAGTATTTAGTTTACCAGTATTCTCAATTTCTTCAAGAATAAGCTTCTCAAAGTCTTGTGTTAAGTGTGAAACCATGTTATTCTTGGTTCTAATCTTCCTTCCTTCGATTTCATCAGACAAAATACTCCGGTACGATGAACACAGCCGCTGACCAGACGGAAAAATCAATTCTCGACAAATGTTCGGATTTATAACTTTTTCATTTTATATATGGAACATTTTCAAAGAATAAAAATATAACAACCTTTAGGATTTTTTTAGGATAAGATAAAGATCTATTCAATATTTTTAAGGCTTTAGAAATTAGAGTGTTTTAATTTAAAAGTCGGTATATGTTCGTTAATGTCTCGGATAAAGTCGGAAATGAGACGGAAAGAAAATTAGGTTATGAACAAATCGATAGTTGATCGTAAACATAAAATGGCAGACAGTATTCGTAGTATATTCACCCTTCATCATTCTAGAGGAAGTATCGTTGAAGGAGTTGGCGATGAAGTCCTTCTGGGACTCGTATCATCTTTATTATTAATTGCTATAGTTAGTATTGTATACAGAAATCATGTCAGGACGCGAAATATTCATCCTTTACAAGAAGAACAAGTGCAACTAACAAGAGATAGATTAGGTTTAGGACGTGAAGATCATGAAGACACGACCTCAGAACATTTTTCTCAACCTCCAAGGCCTTTCTCTACTGACAGGCAATGTCCTGTGTGTCTAACAGATGCTAGGTATCTAACTATGACTAACTGTGGGCATGAATTTTGTGGTAAGAGCTGTAGACAATCAATAATAGTATGATTACTTATTGCGTGTGTTTCACATCAATAATCATGATGTCAGCATAATGATTCTTATCTTTACATGTAATATTTATTCATTAAAATCAAGTGGTTTATTTATACGTATTCCTGGATTTATAGTTTGTGTATTACAGTGATTTCAATTAACTCTTGAATCAAAATCTAATCGTCAACGTATAATAGTGAAAAACAAAAACAAATGAAAACAATACTGAATAGGTTGAATCGAATGAGTTCTTTGTCCATTTGACTCCTAGGCCTACAGCTGTAGCTCCTTGGACGAAAAGTCTAATATTTTTAGTATAAAAATACCTAGTTACAGAGTGTTGGGAATGAAGGAAAACTGTGGCAAATCCTTCAGGATTTCTGCAATATTCAAAACAGCGTTTTTGATGATTGTACAGAAACTACTGCTCACAATAAGATAATGTCATTGAAACGATTTTACTATATGGTTATAAATCAGGATAATAGAAGGCAATGAAGAAATACAAGCTAGTTGTGTTTGTGTTTTTCCAGCTCCTTGTATCATAACCTATTGGCGTTATGGAAGTTGGCTTGGTGCAGTTCAGTGTCCTGTTTGTAGACAACAGGTAAATAAATGTCTGTATTAATTAATTAATTTCATTTATTTATCAACAATATTTATACAGAGGTGTCCAGTTCAGCAAAGCTGGATTGAATGGGGCTCTGTTTAAATTAAACTTACAGACAGAAAATATAGTACAAAATACAAAAATTAAAGTTACAAAGTACTAAGATTGAAACACTTAACATGAAGTATTGCATGATGCACAGGGACCAGTTATCAATTATTGGAGGAAGGTATGCCCAATTTGTTTTCATGCACCCCATGTTTAACTTATCAATTAATTTAAAAATTTTTTTCTTTGTTCGCCATTTTATTGTACAATATTTAAATTACATAGTTCTTCGTTTTCACACCTTTCTATACTCATTATTATTCATGATTAGTCACTCCATGCTAAATTATTCTGGTAAATGCAATCATATCTCATTTTATTCTTGATTTAGGTGACAATTCTTTTCAAGAACTTTTCTCCTGAAGAGAATGCATCCCAAGAATCGGCAGGGTGGAAAAGAGAAATTTATGAATATAATAGGCGATTCTCAGGACTACCCAGATCTGTAAGTTCAGTTTGTTTTTGTTCAGTATTGTAAATCAGGGATCAAAACTATAAAACTCAACACAGCTGATTTCTCAGTTGCTCATCCCTCTTTTGTTTTATTTTTCAGTTGATGGACCATATCCGTGATTTCCCGACTCTTTTAAGACAGTTGTTTAATGAGTTATTTTCAGTCGGAGGACTTGCTTGGGTGCTGAGGATGCGCATCATTTTGTGTTTTCTCGCTGCAGCTCTTTACTTCATTTCTCCTTTAGACATTATCCCAGAATCCGTGTTTGGATTTCTGGGTCTTTTAGATGATGTTCTTATAATTTTGTTGTTACTGGTTTACGTCACTGAAGCCTATAGACAGTATGTTGCCAATAGAACAGCAATGTAATGATAATACATGTTGTTAATAGAACAGCATATCATTAACAAAAGATATATATATGAAGTAGTACACAGTAAACCGACTGCCTTAAAAAGCTATCAATAATAAAGTAGCCTGCACAGCCTTCTTGTCGGTTTTGGAACAAATCAGGGGTTTTTGAGGTTCCTGCTTCAGCTATGTGTCCGCTAGAAAAATGAGACCTAGCAAAAAAAGGGAAACGTGGGGGGTGGGGAAAGTAGGGAAGGTTCCCTTCTTTCCCTTCCTGCCCTCTCATCCTTCACTTCTTTTTTTGCTCAGTTTCAGTTCTCAGTGGTTCCAAATTTCCAAAGTTCCCCAAAACCACAAGAACACCAATGAGGTACAGATGCAGATCAAGGAGTTTTACTGGGTGCCTGTTAGCCCCATTCCTGCACAGGTTCTAAAATAAAGAAAATTACATTTCCAGGAATGAAATTGGTTCCTGAGGTTGAACCTCCAATCTGCCTCTCAAGGAAGGGATATAGATATTTTGTGATGTCAATAAATAGGGCAGATCAATGTAGTGTCAACTTAAGAAGGCAAATAGATACACAGAAATTTTGTTCACTCATGCTTTGTGCACTGTGTTCACTGCTCAGCTGGTAGTGTTTAGTTCCTAACATGTATCACCATCACTAGTGTTGGAGAGTTAGATGAGAAATAAAGGTGTCTGGTTTTATCATGTACTGTCTTGTAAACTGTGGAACGTGGTTGCCATGGGAATGGTGTGTGGTGACAGTGTCATATCGGTGTGCACTTCTGCCAGTGCCATGTAAAACTTTTGAAACCGACATGCCATACCACAACTGTGATGTTCAAGTATTTTCATTGGATGAGCAGTAATAATCTCATGCGCCGTAATTGGTTTAAAGGACGTTGTCAGTTATTAGCTATGTTGTCAATAACATTGCCCTGCCATTTTATATGAAATTAATTCTCCAAACAGTATCCTCGCCGAAAGATTGAATAAACAAGCATTAATACGACAAAGATGTTATGTTTATTTTAACGATTAATAATGTTTTCGCTTTAAATATACATTTCTCTTTTAAAATATAACCTCAAATACACTTAACATTCTTTCTCCAATTTTATTTGAATTCTTCTAAATACTATGCTTTATCTTTAATTCACTGTAAAACTTTTCTTTAAAAATAGGGAGGAACTATCCTCTATCCGATTGACCGTACATGACATAGAGTGGTATATTTCAAAAATATGTTGCGCAGTCCATATTTGCATAACTTCATTCTGATAATCCTAACCCTTTAAATCTATTTACAATTGGGATATATTTCTATTCATATTTTTTCACCATCTATAAAACACATAGATTCATTTAGAGTGCTCACACTAAATCCGTGAAACAAATACTAATTTTTAGCACTAAATAGTGATAATTAAACAACAGAAAACAAAGGACTCTGTATGAAATAGTACTAATTAGTACTATTTAATGTTCACGGTTTTAGTGACTGCACTCTAGCACTATATACAGCGATATTTTTTCTTTGTGTAAAGAGATTCTCCTGTGAGAATTAATGAGAATCCTTTATTCATTCATTTAGCGAACTTGTATCTAGCAGTTTTTCCTTCAAAAAGTTTATGTACGTTTCTATGATAGCAGTGTTTAGGAATTCTTTGTATAAAAACTATTTTTACTTGTTGGAATAAAATCTCCGTTACTGGTGAGGGACGTACTCACTTCAGTCCCGCAACGTTACAAGTCTACATGATCCTTAATTAAGTCACAACATCTTTACTAGTTAAATGTAAGACTACTGTATCTATTTTATAATTTAAAATACTTTACTTTTTGAATTTTGAACCATCAATAATGCTTTCATTTCAAAAATAATTCACATTTACAAAACCGTAACGTCAATATTTGAATGAATTTTAGAAGTGACTTATTTATCACGTGATTTATCACGTGACTGATGCTTCAAACTGCAACGCCAGTGAGAAGCGCTGAAATTTTCTCGTAAAGAAACCGAAAACTTGGTCTTTCATGAGGGACAAGATTCCAGCAGTCTTGCATAAGGTCATACAACTCCTTGGGACATTCCTTTGGACGCGGCAGAATGTCCCCTTCACGAACCAATGAGATAACTTCATCATTGTTCATCCCATAATAAGGTGTCATTCCGTATGAATAGATTTCCCATAACAAGATACCAAACGACCATATATCTGTGTTGTCAGAAAACTTCCCTGATGTCACACTCTCAAGAGGAAGCCAGCGCACAGGATACTTAGCCTTTTCTATTGCACTGAGGGAACTATACGCCGTGTGTGGTCTGGAGTCATGGATGCCAATATTTCCTATCTTAACCACCATAGATTTGCTGATCATACAGTTTTTAGTACAAAGCTGTCGGTGTTGATATCCTCTGTAATTAAGGTATTGCATACCTGAAGCTATTTGTTTAGCAATACCAAGTTGGTCGAGTTTGGATAGTTTGGTGTCAGGGTCCATGGAAGAGTTGGGTCTTTCCCGGATAATATAGTGGCTGCATCCAGAGTCGCGCAGGAACTGGTTCAAGTCACCACGATCTGAGCACTCAAACACAAGACACAGCGGTCTACCCATAACACAAACACCCACAAGGCTTTGCACGTTTGGATGGTTGTAAGTGGTTAGTTCAAGAGCTTCTTCTTCAAAATCTTCCTTGTTAGCATCAGATTGCGGCGACTCTTTTAACACTTTAACGTGGACAAGAGTATCCTGTTCGCCACGTGACGCATGCGTCATTCGACCAAGAAAAATTCTACTAAAGGAACCTATGAATGAAAAATGATGCTACTATGGTAACCAAGCTGATGCCCACCATGCAGTGCATTCTATACTTAAACTCAGCATATAAGTTTTATTTTGGTATAAAACATTTAGTTTTCTTTGGTTTCTTATTTTCTAAATAACCCAAGCCACTACCTTGTTTTACTGGCAAATGTTCTAAATCCAATTGGAAATGGTGCTCAATTGGTGCCCAATTGGAAATAGAATGAGAAAAGGATTTGGGGGGGGGGGGGGGGGAGAAAGAGAAAAATGGAAACAATCGTAAAAGAGTTAATAAAACTTTGAGGTATACTGAGAAGGACAGAGGAAACATAAGAATAAAAAGAGCGATTGATTTTGTTGTCAACTCACCATCTTCAATGTCTTTAATAAATTCAATGTTATTTCTATGCACGTCCCATTTCTCCAGCCTTGGGTTCACATACACATTACTCTCCTTTTCAAATATGGGGTTCTTTGTGAGCTGCTCCAGGCTGACAGGTGTTGGGACCCTGTATTTGTTGTTAGCGTAATTCTTACGGAAACAAAGGACACCAAGAAGAACCAATACAAGAACTACTGCTCCACATACTAGGACTATATAAAACATGTTTTGTCCTGGTTTGAACGAGTCCCATGGACTGGCTTGCCGTGCTCCAACACCTGCGCATTAAACGGAACAAAATTGCACATTACGTCATTGTGGCCATTTTGGTGGTACTTAGCATCCATTGTTAATACCGCCAAAATGGCCGCCATATCTTTGTTATTAGACTCTATTGGGAATGCTTGAAGCCCATCAATTTAAGAAAAATGTATTCCAGATGCTTCCAGATAGCGAGAGGTGATGATGAGCCGTGATGAGGTTTGATAATGGTATTTAAGGAAGGATGGGGATTAACTAAGATATCTTATTAACGTCCCATGCCTCGGCCATAACTACCATACTTACACGTAGTTTTGTACGACAACCACTGTGTGTGTATTTGGATTGCGTGTGTTCTGGTGATTCCTGATTGGTTCAGAGCAAAAACCATTTGCATGCTAAATCACGTGCTAGGCTCAGCTTCCCCAGTCATATAAAATCTACTACAGCTATCTAAATCTACTAAATCTACTGTACACATCAATCAAACTCACTTGGGCTTATTGTAATGAGTCCAGTCTTGGTATCAATGCCGAACCCGTTCTGTGCTTGACACTTGATCATGGTATGGTCTTTATCAATTGTCAGCTCATAAGATGATGTGTGAAAATTTCCACGGCTAATTGGAGAAGTTTCATGATACTTTTTGTCAATTATCCACCTAAAATATAACAATCCAGGAAATGTGAGTTAATGTTTCTCAGTTGTTCGTGTGACAGTGCCTTGCGTGACTATGGATCATATGTGACAGGAAGTAAAGGTGCGGTAACTCGGATGAAAAAACAAATTGCGCGTGGAGAGGTGATATCAGATTGGCTTAATGACTTGTAACGCAACAATGTGGCGCGCCATAAATTCCACAACTTTGTTGCCAATGTGTCTGACCACCTTGATAGTGCTGTGCATGACCTTATATACACCTTATCTTATAACCATGAGAAGTTATGTGTGACATACACCGACATGACCTGTACCTTACCTTACAATCATGGGAGGGGTCCCGATGGCAGAACACCGTAGAATCAATTTCTGTCCTTTCTCTTCTGCAGTGAGATTCAGCGTTGCCATGGTGATGACTGCTGGAATTCCCATTGGTTTTTCTATAGAGTGAAGGTGGAAAAAAAGAGAGACTAACCAACGAGTTAACGACATACTTTAATACCCATTGATTGTTATTGATATTTGAAAAAATATATCGTAGTTCACTATAATTTCATTAGCACTTGGTTTTCCTAATACAAAATCCCAACAAAATCTGTGATTATAACTACAGTACTACACAATTACTGCAGGAAAACCTGCAGATATTGCATTTATCATGTCAAGTTCACATGGTACCAGTGATTGGCCGAGGGCTCTCAGCCAATCAGAAGTGAGATATTAAATACAATGTATGATAAAAATATTTGTTGAATCCCTTCCCCAATAAAATGAAATCCGTTCTGTGGTGTAAGGTACCGTGTACGTGCTGTAAGCCAGTACCGTGTGTTTCCCCTTCATACAAGAAGCATTCTAGTCTCATTGAAATCAAAACTCACTTGTTTTTAGTCGAACCACGCCTGAACCCACACTAGACCCATATGGATTCCTTGCTTCACACTTGACATTGGTGTTCTCCTTCGATACCATAATCCTGTAAGAAGATGAATATAATCCCTTGTGGTAGGTTTGTGTTCCATTATGGTATTTTCCATCTATCATCCACCTAAAGAAAGACATCAAATACACTTCGTTCAATAATGCTAATCTTTACCTATAGAGGACCATGCTATCTATACATCATGTATTGTAAAAAACAACATATTACTTTTTTTTTGTCAGTTCAAATTTGCTGGGTATTTTTGACCAGGTCAATAAATGTTTGTTGGATTTACAGTACAGTAATGTGCGCAACAAAATCGCACAATTTGTCACCCAACACTGAATTGCATTGCATGGCAAATTGCAGAGAAAATGTTGCTCAATTATGACTCCACATGATGCAACAAATTTTCATCATTGTGAAGAGTAGAGAAAGTTTCTACTTTGCACAACAATAAAAAATTGTTACGCATGGAGTGGTAATACTAGCCACATTTGCTCTGCAGTACACGTCAGGTTGCACAATTTCGTTTCCTGTATTACCACACCAGATGGAACTATGACTATCTACAATACCTCATAGTGATTGGTGGAGATCCAGTATAGACACACCATACAACTATATTTTCTCCCATCTCAGCTGTGGTATTTATCATTGATTTTGTAATCAATGCCTTCGTTATTTTTGGAGTCAATACCATCTTGATAGCAGCTGTTGGCGTTACCTGCTCAGGCTCTGCTAGACAAATGTCAAAAAAAAAAAATTAAATTCATAATAATAAGAATCAAAAAGAAATATTTCATTTCAGTGTCTAGTCATTTTAGTGGTTTCACACTTGATTGGGACACTTTTTCACTCACACACACTACCACCTCATTCAATGATCTATGCACACAACACTCAACTCACATGTTGATTTTTACAGCAGGAGGAATCTTGAGAACCCAGAGAAAACCCCATAGCATAGGAAAACAACACATCAAACAAACCTAATTCACATATGGTGTTTGCAGGGCTCGAACCAGCGACCACCTTTGGAACCATAGTTTAACCAAACAGGGGCGGCGGAAGCTGAAAAATTTTGGGGGGGCACTCCAATATTTCACGGTACCTTGAAATAACCCCCCCTCCCTGTTTAGCTTGATTACAAACGTGTATGTGTGATATTTCAATCAGTAACATTTTGCACGCATTAAACCACTTGCAATTGTGCTGAGAGACACAAAAATGATGCAAGTCGTCGCTAGATATATCGTATCTTTTTTAGATACAGAAAATTATGTAATATCAAAATAATAAATAATGGTAATCATAACCAAATCTCATGCGTTTTTTTTTTTGTGTGTGAGGCATTATATTCTGGGGGGGCCAGGCCCCCCAAAAAATCTAGTGGGGGGGCCAGTGCCCCCCAGGCCCCCCCTGCTTCCGCCGCCCCTGCCAAAGCAGTAATATATGGGAAGAAAAATTTGGGGCCCATGTAGATGTCCATTTAATAAAGGTAACACTGTAAGAGGTAGGCAGTAGAGGATGGGGGATGAGGGGTGCTAGAGCTCCCTTACTTGAGAGTTTTTTGGGGGCTGAGATCCCCTTTTAAAGGTAATTGCATTTTGCTTGTTTCATTACGTTCAGCCCCCCGCCCCCCTCACTTTTCATCTTGTTCTGCTGCCTGCAGTGATGATTCCCAACTTCACCTACCTTCAACATTGAGCCTTGCATACATGCTGATATGCCTTCCAAGGTAATCAACAGCATGACATCCATACACACCACTATCCATTTCTGTTGTCTTCATCAAATTAAGAATTGACTTCCTCTTGTGCTTTTTTATATTTATATGTCCCTTGATAGCTTTTAGTTTCAGATCATTTTTTGTCCAAAACATTCGTACTCTTTGTTTTGTTCTTCTGACTTGGCATACAAAGTCATAGCTGTTGCCAGCAGGTATAATTATGGTAGCGTTTTGAAATGGCTTCCTAAATTTTATGGCTATTGGTGGCTCAGTTGAAATAAATTTCTGTGTTGTAGGAGGACTTGTAATCTTAACAGTCTTAACTGTGGTTTTAACTGTGGTTTTAACTGTGGTTTTAACTGTGGTTTTAACTGTGGTTGGTTTTGAGGCTGTAGTTGGAAGAGCTGTTGTTGTAGCTTCTTTAGTTGTAGAGGTTTTAGGCTTCTTGGTTGTCATTGGTAAAGTTGATTCAATAGAGGGGGTAGTAACTGTAGAAAGATGAATAATAAACTTGTGAACAATTATTATAGGCAATCACAAGTGTAGTCAAATCAAATTAGAATTTTGCATGTTAAGGATTGGAGAAAATGCAAAGACAATAAGTTCCCCAGATGTCACGTTGACTGACTGTCGGCAGTAGTCAGTCAACAACCAACTCTTACTCCATCAGCAATCCACCATCACCTGGTCATTCTTTGTCCACTAAGAAAAGGTACTACAAATTGCCAAAACTGTCAACAAAAGGTTGACAAATTGTCCATAAATGGACAACAAACAGTCAAGAAATGGTCACTAAACAATTTTGAGCAAACTTAAGGACATGCATCAACAAGCTAATAAATCAAATTATTTTTATGTAATAATGTTTGCACCAACCTGGTTTGACTGCAATATATTTAGCTCTGAATCCACTGAATGATACTGAATCATCAGAGATAAGTGTAATTGCCAAATGATTAGATGTTGAAAGGACATCAAATGGGTGCATTCCTCCACAGTACTTCCCAAGTGGGTTTGCTTTCTCGTCTCTCCCATCAAAAATCCTTACATTATCATTGGTACAACCAAAGCTTCTTTCCACTATGAAATGTTTAAACATCAGCTTAATGATGTATCCTTTGGGTACTGAGATACTCCATAAACAGTCTGCATTGCTGGGATAGTTTTGAGGGTAATTTGGAGTTTTGATTTTGCCACTTGTTCCATTTTTATGCTCTCCACATGACGCAGCTGTAATTCCAAAAGAAATGAAATTAAAACACAGTCAATAGCTACTGTACTCATGCTTAACGTGTATGGAGTGTCTTTGACAATACTGTAAGTCAAAATACTAAATCATCTATACTGTTTCAATCACTATTGCTTCACACTTGTTCACAGTTAAACTAATTTTCTTCATATTTTGTTTTTCAAGACGAATATTCTAATGCTAGTCACCTCACTTAAGCTCTATAAATGAAAAAAATACTCCAGTTTTGAGTTCTCCGTTGCTCAGGGTTAGCCTTGATTTTGTGTAGAATATTCACGTTCCAGTGGAGGTTTGAGGCATTTCAAAGTGTTTGTATTGTTGAAGTTGTACATTCTTTAAGTTACCATTGGTATTTGTGAATATTTAAACACTGAAATGAGACTGACACTACTGTATAAATGAGTCTGTGAACAAGGAACACAGCAGTATTTGAAAATGCTCTATTACTTTGACAGTTTTATCTGATCTATTTTGCTCAGACTGTAGCATGGTTTTGATGCCTTTAATCCTTTCTTTTCAAGCCATGTGCATAAGTTTCACGTGTCAACATATGTCATGACTTTATATTCATGAGAATCAGACTCTTTTCTTCGAGGGTACCTATATAACATATATAGAACATATTATGTTCTCTACGCGTGGTGCGTTAGTTTCACTTGGCAACATATCACGACCATTAGCATCACCCTTTTCTAAATTTACGTATTAATAATCGTAAATCAACTAATCCCTAGTATGTAATGTTAATGATAATGATTTATGATTTATATAGTACCCTTTCTATGTATATAATCAAGGGCGCCTTACATTGAGTGTGAATGTAAGTTTGCTTTTTATGCAATTTTTAAACATGAAATGGTTAGTATGAGGTGTAGGCACTGAGGGTGGTCACTGCCAGGGTTTCTTTACATCCTCAGTGGTTCTTTTACGTCCCTCCAATATTGGTTAGAATGATGAAGTGTGGAGTAATGGGACTGCCATTTAAAGTGGTCATCCGAGCAACTTGAAAGTCTAACCATTTGTTAGGCAACACTTTCTCCTCAGTTATTTTAAGAGTGTGAGTGTTGGTCTGGCCCAGACTCCAACCACCAAACCCAACCACAACCTCCCGCATGAAAGTCTGATGCTCAACCAACTGAGCCAACTTGGTGGCCGTTTTTTATATAGTATACATGTATTACTATTTGTTACATGCCGTGTACATATGAATTATTAATACATAATATAAAGGGCTGACACTAATAGTTTCACTTGACAATATATCACGATCATTAGCATCAGCCCTTTCAGTTTATGTATTAATTATTGCTAATTAACTTGTCTCTTTGCCAGCTTTCAGTTAGTTTTGTTATCTCAAAGGGTCAGCTTCATTCCTTCCATTATGATTAGAAACACATCTCATGAAATTATTACTTCCAGATTAGAAATCAGGAACAAACCATCCCCACATGAACAACATAACAAATGATCAAAAAAGTTGTGGACCAAAATAAGATTTATACTGTTAACTTAACCTCTAGCAACTGATATACTTCCAAATTATATAAATTATAGATAAGTTTCATTTTCTTTATTTTGTACAATGCAATAAGAAATTATCACCTACATATCATATAAATGAGTGCTACCATCGAGATAAAACTGCTAATCAATATCAAAACTTATGATTCATGTTTACTACCAAAAAGTAGCTCATGCATCTACAAGCATTATATCATTATTAAAGCTACTGGTTTTACTGTATGTATTGCATATATGTATAGTGGGCAATGCTTGACTAAGATAGGTTAGCTTAAGCATAATAGACCTGTTTCGAATTCCAAAATACCGCTGTGTTTCTTGATTACTGACTCATTTGCACAGGGTTAGCCTCGAGTTTGTGCAGAATGTGTACGTGTCCCAGTCAAGGTCCGTCGAGTTTCAAAGTGTTTGTATTGTTGAAGTTGTGCATTCTTTACTTTACCGTTGGTATTTGAGAATATTTAAACACTGATACGAGGCTAACCCCGTGCAAATGAGTCTGTAATCAAGGAACACAGCGGTAATTTGGAATTCGAAACTGGTCTATTCATCTAGGAATATCCAAAAAGTCAGCTCTTTCAGCAATAAAGCTAGTGCTACTGTAGATATCACTTCTACATATGTTAATACATTTACGGTTGTAAAGAATTGCAAATATGAGTATTTCAGAGAATAAAAAGATTTAATTGAGAATTCCTTTCCAGACTGTCAATAGTGATATAGCTAGAGGCATTACCAACTACTTAGCTGTAAGGGTATTATCTTTACTTTGATGGATCAGTAGTAACATGGTCTGTAACCTTTTGAACTTCCATTAAAATATTTCTTTTGTGAAAAGAAAGGTATCAATCAGGTTGGGCAGATCAATACTGTAATCATTAGCAAATCTAATGACTTGTACTAATTGAATTAGTACACATATTGTATCACGCTATAAAGCTAAGCATAATCATGCAATAACCTGATGGTCATATACCCATCACGGGTTCATTACAAAATATCCAGATAGATAAAAACTCAAGTGTAGAGCATAAAGATGAGATTTAAAGAGTGGATATACATGATATATATTCACAGTTTATAAATTAATGCACTAACTAATATGATATACATGGTTAGTCCATGTAGTTTTTGGCCATGGTTGAACAAATACACTTATTGCATGACTGCAAATTCTACCATCTGATCCTGATCAAAACATATATATGCAAGGATCATATGTTTAGGCCATACAAATTCTACCATCTGATCATGATCAAAACAGATGCAAGAATGATATGTTTTGACCATACAAATTTAGAAAACCCAAATGATAAATTGTGTTATTTCCTGTTGATCTGTATGTTTTTGAGAGATTTCCTGTGCAGACAGGTTATCTGGCAAAGATAAGACAAGATTATCATCTACAAGTGAAAGTCCAATGTGGCAATAATTCAAACATTGTGGTGTAAAAGAAAATGAAAGCCCACAGCCCACATGCAAAGATGCAAAATGTATATATTTTATAGTGGTTTTTAGTTAGATATATTGACCACTGAAGAAGATCTATATTATTTATGTATATATCTACATTAGTGTTTAAATTGATATCCATAATTAAATTGAACCAAAGATGTGAAGCAACGTTTCATCATGTTGCGGATATTTTTGAAAACACAATAAGTCATTGTAGTGCTTAGCTAAGACATAATATTTTGTTTTCACTTTTGTTAATCTATGTATAGGTATTTACTATAAATACCTTAATGGCGAATGAAAATTCCATAATTGATATGTACCACATTGATCAGATTCATGTTGCATACTACAATGTGATGTAATCGAGATTTTAGAAGACATAATATAAGATCAGAGGACGTGAATGATTACAAAGTAATGAGACTGTTGAGCGAAATCCCAATATATATATTAGTGATCGCGTTCGTGAATGTATGAAGCAAGTAACGGATGAGTAAGTCAGTAGCTTGGGAATCCAAGTGTATATTATCTGTCTGTCAGAGAGACGACTTATATACTTGACAATAATGGCCAAAAACAATACATGGCTGAGTGCAAAATTATCTAGTACTAATAATAACAGGGCTAGTTAATATAATAATGATATAAGTTATGTTTTGCTGAAGTTAAATCAGGTTTGTCAACCGCAAAGATATTCACATATATAAAGCTTACTCAGGCTGATTTTCATTGAGCTAATATCCCAAGTATTTTATTATACTTTATGCACTTTAAACTGTCAATTAATAGTACTTTTACCTTGAAGTATTTATAGCAAGAAATCTAAAAAGAACAATCAATTCACATCTCCAGATTTAAAACATTCACAGTCCGAATGACTGACATCTTTGCGAAGTTTTGAAATTTTATGAAACAAAAGTTGTTCAAAATCTTTTCATAGGATAGTATCCAACTGTGAGAGGGTGTATTGGCGTTGCTATATACTGAGATTAAAGAGGAATGGATAGGTATAACACGCTTTATAGAATACAAAAGAACGATGGATGATCACCACGCTGGAGACAAGCAAGATACAAAAGAAGATACTTCCACAATCACATAGCAATTAAACATGCTTTGAATACACAATAAAGCCTTGTTTATGTTAGATTTACCATACTAACCAGTGATATGAATCATGCAATGGCTGAACGCCAGAAAAGCCAAAAATATTTGAGGACAACTAGCTGTCAAAAACCTTCGTGATGTCTTATTGCACATCTTTATAAAGAGAACAGCCGTTCGCCAAGCGAATATAGCGGATTCAACTAGAATCTCGGCCTTCAAAGCTTCTCTTCCTTGAAATTTTCCGCGTCTTCTGGGGTGAGATGTTGTAGGAGTTGGTTCTCCACGAAATACGAAACTAAGAATGAAGAAATTTGCCCAAAGTCATCGGAAATATCGTCACTAAAGAAAGAAGACTCCCTTCAGATGAACGGATATACGTCACGCGACTTTATTTCCGCTCTGTTCCGCTTCAGATATCACGTTCGGCTTATCTCCGTTTTACATTCGTGGGACAGTCGAAGATACTCGAGTCTTTACGAGATGTTATCGAGTTATTTCGATTATTTATTTGAAGCAAAACCAATTTTCAAAATGGCGGCAAGTGTGCTGAGTTTGAAAAAATGATATTAAGGAAAAATAGCCATTGTTTATATAGCCGTAATGACTAGCTTGAATAGATAACAGCTGCATTTGAAGCAGTATGAGCTCAACCTTGCCATGGTATTGTGATTTGCTTTGTCAATTTATAAAACATTTTTATATTTGTTGAAACATTGGATTTCCTGGAAGTTGAAGCGATGTTTGTGTAGCTTTGTGGTCGAAAATCAAGGGCTTTTCAATATCTGTTTAAAGATCTGCTGTGATATTGTATTTACAGAGTCAACCTTTGCAGAAGCCATCATTTCTTGTCATTGATAGTGATGATGATGATAACTGGATCATAGAATCTCCTATTAGTACTACACAAACTTCGAAAATAGCCAGGTTTAGTATTTTGACAGCATTTGTCTTTTACTAATTCCTTGTAAATTATTTTTTTGTGTTGTTAAATTTTACCAGTTGTGATATCACTTCAAAGAATAAGTATCTGTCATACTTTTATTATCACTTTTTCTATTTCCACAGTTTGACAAGGAAAAAGACATCAGTTGAAACAGGTATTTGATTGTGTGCCAGATATTTATATGACTTGAAAAAGTTACAGCAATGGTATTCTATGCAAATGGTCAAGGTACAGCACGTCATTGATGACATCCTTTGAACCACAAGTTGGACACAGTGCACAAGTTACATAAAATATTAATGTGCTTTATTATCACTGTATGATATACAGTGATGCATCATGGGATATATTGGGGTAAACATGTGACTTGCATGCAATATTACCATGCATGTACCATGCATTTTATAGATCTCAGAAACAGTTAG
The DNA here is from genome assembly GCF_029948245.1 of Actinia tenebrosa. Lineage (NCBI taxonomy): Eukaryota > Metazoa > Cnidaria > Anthozoa > Actiniaria > Actiniidae > Actinia > Actinia tenebrosa. Next base: position 10,339,306 of record NW_028292575.1, read on the forward strand.
ACCTGTAATTGTCCCAAATTTGATTCATCCTTAAAGGAGACAATAAACTAAGCCTGATATAGTGTTAAATCATAGCAAACCTCAAATTTCTCAATGGCTCAATCTTGTCTTTACAGGAAGATGTTCACAGCCAACAAAGGCTTCACAAGGAAAAACCAATAAATCTCTTATTACTTCATCATTTCCTTCATCAAAGGTATTGAAAGAGAATACTAAGAGATGTTAGCCACCTTATATTCCTAATAATTTAGAGGGGCCGATCTAAGAGTGGGGTGTAGCCTTGTGCACACCATCATCCCCCACCCCTCACCCCCCACTCCTTAGATGAGCTGATAAACTGCTGCTTGACTTTGTTAATGTCCAGACCATAAATGGTGTACCTCTCCTAAAAAAATCCTGTATCTGAACCTGAATCAGATAATTTGTAACTACACCTCCATCAAAGAATATAATTAGGCCTTGGATTTCAGCAGGATTTTTTGTTTAATTGTTAGAATCAGAAAGGCTGGATATCCTCATCCTTTGGTGGGTTTAAGGAAACAAGTTCATCCAATGCAGTGATATCAAAGAAAAAGAAGATACTGCAGAGTGATGGATCATCGTCTGCCACAGGTAACATAGCTGGAGCTAATCAAGTCCTGCAATAATCTCTTATTTATAATACTATTTATTAATATAAGGTAATAGGGATTTTTTAAACTTGTTTTATGCTTCAGGAAACAATGGTCAGTATAGTAAAAGTAGCATTAAAAATGAAGAACTTTGGATTGACAATTACAGACCAACATCCGAGGTAAAATTACAAATTAGATTTGTCAATTGGCGCATGTTATTTTTCAAGCTAATAAGTGTTTTGAACTTTTAACACCATTTTAGTCAGAACTTGCAGTCCACAAGAAGAAGGTAGAGGAAGTTCGTTCCTGGCTGTTAGAGAACTTATGCACAAAGGTAGTTAATATACTGGGCTGTACAAACCCTTTGCATGTGACATCAAAGCAATCTGGGGGATAAAACAAAAGAATTCCAATCTCCTGAGAATTGGGACCTATTGTTTTGTCCCCAGATTGAGCTGCATTCCGACGTGCTGCAAGGGATCTATTCACCTTTCTCATAATGGGTGGCAAACAAGGTTGGGACTAAGGATGAGTGAATGGAAGCAAGGTCATAAAGACCCCACTTCTCTTCACAGTGCATCATGGCGTCCAGAGTGAGTTCTTTATCAAGTATTTCTTGAAGCAAAAGTGAAAGACCTTGACACAGGTAACCAAACAGATGTAGACTTATGTTTGTTTACTAATGAGGCCTTTATGACCTTGCTTGCATGCGCTTGTCCTTAGTCCCAACCATGTTCGGCGGCCATTATGAGAAAGGTGTATAATGGCAGCAGGGGAAAGGGGTTCTATAGGGTATGGGTACAGTACTAGGGAAGAAAGGGGAGAGGACTTTGTAGGGGGTAAAGAGGAGAGCCTAGAAGTTATAACTGAAGTATACACATGTCTATTTGTAATTTTATTCTACTAAACACTGGTGAGGGAAGTGAAACTTAGGTGAATGGAACAAGACGAAAAACAGCTGCTGTGGAGTCTGTGAAAAACCATAACACTGTCAGGGAACAGTTTTCATTTAATTGAACTATGCACATGTATTTGAATTTTCTCTTGTTTTTCAAGTCCAATGGCATTTTACTTCTTACTGGACCGGTTGGTGCTGGTAAAACTGCTACAATACATGCTCTGAGTACAGAACTGGGGTTCGAGATACAGGAATGGACTAATCCCTTAATACCAAGCATACAAGAAGGTAAGGCTGTGTTCCTTAATCACATGGGTGACAAAGTTCTCCCCCATGTCAAATTCCATTGAGCCATAACATACTTTGATAAGGACAATTGGTCCCACAATGAGCATTAAACATTTTCATTCTCATCTTTTTTACAGTTTCAGATTTTAACACAAGCCAATCCTTCACCCCCAAGTTTGTTTCAGTGCAATCACAGCTTGTGTTATTCCAGGAATTCCTTCTACGAGCAAATAAATACCCAACATTATCAATATTTGGGTCTAAACAGCAACCAACACCAAAGAAAATTATCTTAATTGAGGTTATTTTATTTTTCATTCTTTCCCATTTTTATCCCATTACTTTCCTATTCATTTATTTTTGTCTAACATATTTCAGTGAGTAAGAGTTTTTATTCTAATTTGTACTTCCAGGACTTACCAAATATATTTTTCCAAGATGCACGAAAATTTCATGATGTTTTGATGTAAGAGAGAATTTGCTCAATCGATATTATGATTTCTATAGAGTATGGACAATTTTATTGTTGTATCATCTGTTACAGGATGTATAAGCAAACAGGTCGTAGTCCTATAGTCTTGATAATATCTGACAGTCAACATGAAGAATCCAATGTGCATCGGCTGTTACCTAAGAATGTACAACAGAGTCTTGGAGTAGCTACAGTTAGGTAGGAAACATGGTTGTTTTCATCCATCCATCCTGTTCCATTCACTTATGATATCCATACATCCCATCCCATCCCATCCACCCGTCTATTCATAAATCTTTAATTCTATCCATCCATCCATCCAACCATCCATCCATCCCATGCATCCATCTACCCATCCTATCCACCCATCCTATCCATCCATCCATCCATCTCACCCATTTGATTTATCTATCCCATCTATCCTTCCTTCCTCCTAGCATCAGTCCATCCGTCTATCTATTCTTTCATCTTCAATCCACCCACCTATTGAATTTTTTTTCTCCAGCTTTAATCCTGTGGCTCCTACCAGTCTTGTCAAAACCCTTAATAGAATACTCACTCTAGAAAGTAAGAAGGTAAGAAAGGTTGACAGTGATAATGAAAGTAATGGTGATGATGATGACTATAGTGATTGATGGTAATGATGATGATGGTGATGATGATTATAGTGATGGTAATGATGACGATGGTGATGATTATAGTGATGATGATTATAGTGATGATGATGATTATAGTGATGGTGATGATGATGATGATGGTAATGATGATGATGGCAATGATGATGATGATGATGCTTATAGTGATGGCAATGATGATGATGGTGATGATGATGATTATAGTGATGGTAATGATGATGATGGTGATGATGATGATGATTATAGTGATGGTAATGATGATTATAGTGATGGTGATGATGATAATGATTATAGTGATGGCATGATGGCAATGATGATGATGATTTTTGCAATAGTAATGTAATGATGGTTATGACAATGATAATAATATCTGGTATGTATAATCATATTTATTTAGGCTGGAAAAGACTTCTTCTTGCCGACCAAAGACACAATCAATGAGTTATCTCAAAGCAGTGCTGGTGATATCAGGACTGCTATCAATGCTCTACAATTCTGTTGTCAGAGAGGCATTCAAGGTCTGTACTACCAGTTATATAAAACATGGATAGCTCCTAAATTCATCATAAAGAGTCTTTGTTTTTCTTCTCCAGATGTGAGTGAAATACCTTTATCTAAATCTGCAATAAAATCAGGTCATAAGCGCCAGAAAGAATCCAAAGCACAAGAAAAGAAAAGAAAAAAGCCCAAGATAAAGGAATCCCAGTCCAGAAAGACTACTGGTGGGTTATCATACGGTAGAGATGAGAATCAAGAGGAACATGAAACACTGGCTGCTATTGGAGGAAAGGATACAAGTATATTTTTGTTCAGAGCCTTAGGGAAAATCCTCTATTGCAAAAGTAAGAATCACATTGTATCGTATCTTTTTTATTTTTTCTGAAGACTGTTAAAAAAGGCTAACAATCTTGGTAAACTTTTGTGTACCAGGAGATGTTTCTGAATCTGACCAGGAACTTCTACCAAAACACTTGTCTCACTTAGCAAGAAATGTGCCACAGTTTTGTCCAGAGGTAGGTTTACTTTCTTAGCTGTGAGCTTTCCTAAGACTTCTTTTAGGATAGTCTCTCCCACAGCTATCTTAAGTGTCCTCATGCAATGATACTAACTGAATGGCTGCAGGGGGAGAATACATGTAGCAAGCCATCTAATTTTTCATACTCATAAGAAATCTGCTTCAAATAGTGACAATAAAAGTGACTTTATACAATTTATCTAGGATGTCATTGAACGAGCGCACTTGTCGAGTGAGATGCTTAATCTCTACCTTCACCAAAACTATTTGGATTTCTTTACTGATGTAGAAGACGTGGTGAGTAAAATAGTCAAAAAAAGAATCCAAAGGGAAACGGGCATTTAATCCCGTATACTTCTTGTGAACATAGATATAAACTGTAGACATTACTGATATCAATACCTTTGTTGGCAGGTACGTGCGAGTGAATATCTTAGTGATTCAAACATGATGTCAGTAGAATGGATGGTAAGAATCTCTCCATTAATCAATGTTGTTTTGGTTTTGCGAATCTACGTTTTCAACTTTAGGTATGATGATTTTTTCCCCTGGCCATTCAGAGTCTATATATCTAATAGACGCCATCATGGACTAAATTTACCCAGCGCACAAAAGTTTTTATTTTCGATGCAACACTTCAGCCAATTACAACTTGCGCACTGATTAATCCCAAATATTCTATAGGCGCAGTTCAGAGAAGGTATACTCATAATGCAAGCAATCTGTCTGATATTTCCAGTAATAGAGGCTTTGCACCATCACGTCATGACAGGAGGCACAACAATTGAGCCTTTTTTCCCTGGGAAAGGAAATTCAATGATGTCAATCAGACTCATTAGACCAGATTCAATTGTTCCTGCCTCCTGTCATGGCTGCCATCACATCATGGTGCAAAGCCTCTGTTGTATAAAATAACGATTACAAATGTTAATGGTTACATACTGATTGTTCATGACACAGCATCGTTCATCACTGATCCCCTACATGTCGTCTATTGCTACACGAGGCCTGATGTTTTCTAACACACATCGTGTTGGTTCGTCCTCGTCTGTTGGTGGTGCGTCGAAGGGTGGCTGGAGACCATTACACAAACCACAATGGTTTGAAGTCAACAAAAAGGTAACAATATATTCAGTGATCCATCCAAGGGCAGCTTTATTGGAAAATCAAGTGTTGGGTAGGGATACTGCACTAGCTTCGGCTCATCCCTGTGGGGTGTCGAGCTCTATTCCTGGACTCGGCATCACATGTGAGTAGAGTTGTTTGTTCTCCTTTGATTCGAGGGTTTTCTTCGCGTTCTATCTCCACTTTTCCTGCCTCTGCAAAACCCAACGTGCTAAATCCCAATAGTCCCTTTCACTGTTCCCTGCTCCATCTTAAAAGGTAGCCGTGCCTTTGCATCGAAGCCAGATGAACAGTAGGCTTCCATTGATAGAGAACAGATATGTCAAAGGATAGTGATGATTTTGTTTTATTTTCCTAGACTCGAGACAATAATCGAACTGCAAAAGATCTATTTCCAGGTATGGTCAGGGCGTTTGATTGTATTAATGACATCTTAAGTACTTTTTGTCAAATATATGTCGGCCATATTGCGTTCATGCGTTAATGGCTGATGTTGTCGTTCCTACTGCTGTTGTTGCTGCTACTGTTGTTGCAGTTCTAGTGTTGCTTATGTTGTTGTCGTTGTTGCTGCTGTTTTCGTCGTAGTCGTCTTACCATTGTGATGGTATCGTTGTCGTGGCTGTCGTTTAAAAGAGTGAGGTTTGGGAAAGCATCAACTGTTTTTTCCTTGTTTAACACTTGTATCGTTTCTCATGCTGTACTTTCTTCAGAACAAACGTGCCCCACAGCAGTTCTCCACACCCAAATCCTGCCTTACCTGGCTATAACGGATGTGACTCTAAAAACACCAGGTATGACCAACAACCTTGCTATGACCTGCTGGATCAGACTGACTCATTTTCTATTTTGTAATTAGTTTATGAGTGGATAGTATGACAGAAGAGAAGGGAGGAGAAAGGGCACGGGGAAGGGAAGTACATAGAAGATGATGACAAGGACCAAGGATGAGGAATGGAAAAGAAGAAGGTCTTGAGACCAGAATAAGGAGAATATTACGAGAAGGGAGAATCAAGCAAACGCATAGTAGTCATATGGTGGGGTCAATAATATATAACCCCCCCCCCCCCCCTCCACAACTTCCAACAGCAGCGCTCAACATGACAGTCCCTCCCCCGGTAAAAAAGCATGACTGACATAAATCACGGTACCTTTTCACAGGTCAGATCTCGTTCGTGAATCAGATGGGGCGTTACCATAGAAACAAGTCAGCGTTCAGGTGAATATTAGCTTCAATATCCCCCCACACACAACATGCAAATAATTTTACCCTTGGGTTACCTGTGGTCTTGTATTAAATGATTATCATATGCCCTGTCTTCATCTCTAAACCCTGAAAAACACGGGGCTGACCTGATAGATCCCGACACTGACTAATAACACGCACACCGTTTGGAATAGGATTCATTTTTAACGTGAATGAAGAAACAAGCCCTGAACTACCCAGGTCAAAGACTGGGGATGAGACTTATTGATTATTGTATTCCCAGGTCATCCTCCAGCACCCTGGACGAGAAGGACTGTGGTAGTGATATAGAGGACGCCGAGCCCACAGACTCGCAAACAAGCGCGTCCAACACCGTGCAAGAGTCAAAAGACATGGAATTAGATGACGTCGAGATACTGAACTCTGAAGATATAGTCATCGAAGATTTCGACGATGAGTGGTAACCATGACAGCAATTTATTATGGAAACAAAGGAGCGCGACTCCAAACACAGAATAGGGTAAGATCTGAGGACCCAATCAGCAGTAGTAACCATACCAACGGTTGCCATAGAAATAAGTGTAATTTATTACGGATTATATTTGTAAAATACATATCGCCATGAAGCAGGGAAGTGTGACTAAAAGATACACATCCTGTCAGTTTGTTGTAAGGTATGAATCGTTATTACAAATAAAAAAGGTCAACACGATGATGACAGTGTTTGGGTTGCCTGTGGTGAACGACGATGGGATACACTTTACTTTAGTAAGCTATTGAACGCCACTGGGGAGATTTTGTCAGACGTTTGTTTGTATTGCAAACCCACACTGCTATTAATATTTCCGTGAAACCGACTCACGAAAAGAGAGTTGCTTACCGACAGAGTTCATGTGGGAACGCTTTATCAAGATTGGTTTCTTACGACCTTTGTTTCTTGTCAAGTAAGTAAACGTCAAGCATTGTCCTATAGTATTCTAACTAAAAGCTTAGTATTTGTATTATTTCTGAGGGTTGCTGACAGGATTGTGACTCGCATTATATTAAGGTTAAGGTTCCCAAGTTACCCTCTGGTTTTGCTTCGATTTATTTTCCTTAATTCTTTGGAAGAATAACGGAGAGAAAGAGACAAATTCTTTTGAAATTGGGGACTGAAGGTTTTGATATGATTGAAACGTGTTTCACTAATAATCACATAACTTATATTCTGGTATTGTTATATTATTTCCAGCAACACTCATACAAAACTCAATCAGCTTTTAAAAATATATCAGCATCTCAGTTTCAAGTGGCTTTTCATATCGAATCATTCGGTGCGACCTTAAAACACGGCAAGTGATCGCATTTGATCATCAGGTAAGATATGACGACGAATGGCTTTTTTCAATGCTATTTATTTCAAATCTGACCAATATTACTAAAAGCTTTTCTTCTATAATGATAATGTAGTTTATAATGGCAATTAAACAACCCCGACTTTTAAATGGCTTCCTCACCTAACCAATCACATTCAGACTCAAAATCGCATCGTCCAATCTCTGGGCTCAAAAGAGAAAACCATTTGAGTCGATAGTCTTCCTAGAAAGCTGTCTACCTAAAACTTTGATTCTTGAGTTTTTTTCGTTTATCATGAAGTGATCCACTTTTCAAGGACTCCTGAATGACTGTTAGCGTTGACCAGCTATGGACACATTAAGGAAAAAAGATATTAAAAAGGTTCTTAGATAATACGGTTGGACAATGGTTTTGTATCATAATTTAGTTTTGCCACAGGTTTGAAGTCAATTGTATATGAATGATTGAAATAAATAAAAGAGTGGTCATAAAAAGGACCAACAGGTTTAGCTCTTAGTACACGTTTGAACCCCCCCCCCCCCCCCCCCCCCGCCATCTCAAAAACTCCTCGATCTGCCCTCGAGAAGAGAACTAGCAAGTAACTCTACCCTCATACAACAACTAAGACTTATACCTAATATATACAGTCGCCCCATTCCTTTTCCTTGTCGTAGTTTGCTGTTACAGAGCACCAAGGACGATGATGGTTCTTGCTCGTACAGTTATTGTATTGTCGCCCTTCGTAGACGAATGGGAAGACGCAGTATTCGCCTGTGGTTGTTAACGTTATGATACCTATAGAAAACAATTTTCATATGTCACTGGCTGACAATCCACTTCTTGGTTTCAGTTAACAAAGAAACAGCTTTCGTAAAAATAAGGTTTTCCACCAAAGTTCATCTTATTGAAAGAGCTCAAGCCCCCCCCCCCCCCCCCCCCCCCTGTTATCAAAAAACGTACGTTCTCCTTTTCCAAATGGAATGTTGCCCCATTTCTTGTCTTCGTCGTAGTTGGTCGTTGTAGAGCACCAAAAACGATCGTGATTCTTTAATGTCCAAGTATTGTAGTGTTGCCCTTTGTAGACAAATGGGAAGGCACAGTATTCGCCCGAGGTTGTTCTTGAATCATCTATAAAAAATCCTGAAGCAAAAACAAAATAAATAACTGTAATATGGAAACGAACCAGACAAAGACATGAGTAGTATTTTATTTTTCTATACTTTATAGTCTGTTTCAGTTCTACGATTTGTCTTCTATTTCTTCTATTTCTTTACCTTTACAGGTATCATTCTTCCTGTCTTTGTCGTAGTTCGCTGTTGTAGAGCACCAGGGACGTTTGTTACCCTTGGTAATGCAACTTTTGTACTCTTGTCCTTTGTATGTGAAGGGAAACACACAGAAACCTCCTGATTCTGTACTTACACCAGACGAGAAACCTATGAACAGAAAGATGAAATTTAGCACATAATATGGAGAGCCGATGATAAGTTGATGATAAACCGATGATAAACATGTGACGAAGATCCGTTGAGTGACCTACCATAAGTCGATGATCAATCAATAAGCTGTTGATGACCCGATGACGAATAGACAATGAGTCGCGATGATGTGCCGACGACGAGCCGATGATAAGCCGATTACGATAATACAGCTATTAACGGGTGTGTGCAAGTCTGTTCAGATGGGCCTTAAGTCTATAGAAAGCTAAGGGAAGTAAAGATTCTCACCTGCACAATTCGACCACTTCTTGTCTTTATCGTAGTTGACTGTTGTAGAACACCAGGGAAGAAAGTGAACAGCGGTAGTACAGCTGTTGTACACCACACCACGGTAAATGAAAGGAAAGGCGCAACTCTCTCCTCTAGTTGTCTCCACCCCAGACTTTGCGAAACCTTTAAAACAACGGTCAAAAAATACTGTGAGACAAACAGGAATAAGAAGCTAGTAAGAGATTACAGAAGTATACTCTTTAAATTATTGGAAGAAAGCCACAAATGCGCAAAAAGTCTAAGTGCCGGATAGGCCATCATATTTATCGCCTCCCTGCAAGGGTTAGAATGTGATCGCCTAGACGTAAGGATTTAGGGGGAGGGAGGGGGAAGAAGGGATCGTGCACATGTCTTTAGGCAACTAAGGGGGTTCAGCTATACATTGACAGGTATCAAGGGGTAGATCACACAAATATTATTAAGATGAGAGAGTACCCATAACCCACTGTTGAAGAGGGTCATAAAAAAGAATAGTATACCTCTTGGAGAGGGTCAAGTAATCATTGATAATATGTCGCAACAAAAATCATCCGACCCACTAACCCCCTTCCCCCAAGTCTACAAAAAATGACCTGTACATCAGGTCTAGAAATGAATCTGTCACCTGCACAGTTGCCCCACTTCTTATCTGTGTCATAGTTTGCTGTTGTAGAGCACCAAGGACGATTGTGATTCTTGGTAGTACAGCTGTTGTACACAATATCACGGTATGTGAATGGAAAGGTACAGTTCTCTCCTGAGGTCGTCATTTGACCTGAAACTGAATAAATCAACAGAGTGATTTTTTGTTTAAAAAAATAGCTAGAAAAAAGAAATGGAGGCAGACATCAGCTGCCAATGACCTCTGGGTAGATCAAGGTTAGGGCAAGGCGTATCAATACCTGAAACAACCTTTGGTGTGGGGTGCTTTACCATTTACCCGGAAAATCAAGTTGGAAAAACAAATGGTATGTGTCACTGACTCCGATCGGAAAGTTCCGGAACTGACTCGGTCTCTAATTGAGGTAATCCAATTTTCCCGCTCTTTTCCTTTCTTCTGGTAGACGCGTGTACCATTTGTCGGAAGTGTAATCCCTGGTCTAAACCCGGGACCAACTCGCACATCGTATTGGGAGCTATCGTGTTGGCGGGTGTCATGGACTAAAGATAACCCAGAGAAAGCCCAAAGACTTAGTAAATAGGTTAGTTTGTATAACAATATCACTCCGGTACTTACCAAGAGAAGTGACAAGCACACTTTGCAGTAGAGCGAAAAGAACAAAATTCCAATGAGCCATGTTGTCTACGAAGCGTCAGTGGTACCTGTAGAGCAGTTAACTTATTCCTTTAGCTTTCCGCAGCAAAGAACAAATTGAAGCTTAGCCAAATGAAGAGCCGCCTTTTATATACACGATGTTGTTAACCCATGACCTTCATGCCGCTATTGGCTTTGATTCCAGAACGAACCTGTAGATTGAGGGGCAAAGAATCAGTTGGAGCTTCAGATATACAGGAAGACGTAAGGGGGCAGGGGGAGGTAGAGAGATGATAAAAGGGGGGACCCTTCAAATTGTATCGATGCCCTGCATGAATTAAACAACCGCTTTCGGCTCATTTAACTAGCTCAGTGCACAGATATTCACAGAACGAATTGGAATTTAGCTTGTTATAGACTTTGCAGAGGGAGGAAAACTGTAGAATCCGGAGAAAAACCCTTGAAGCTAGAGGGAGACTGGCCAACAAACTCGACTCGTATTTGATACCAGGAATGCAACCCGAGACCCCAGAAATGGTAGGTTTCCTTGCTCGCTGTAACATGTTTTGCCGTGCCTTGTCTGTTTGTCAGTTTACTGTGTAGGTAACGGTGAAAAACATTTTTTGAAAGGCATAAAAACTAGAAGTAAAAAATCGAAACTTGTATAAAGAAACAAGCAACATAAAACAGTCAAAGAAATTAACCACTAAAACAGAAAGAAAGGTTTTTCGTTGTAGAACAAGATGGAACAAGAATAGTCTCATGGAAAACAGCCAGAGGCTTTACTGTGAACCGCTTTATCTTTAATTGGACCTTGGTGGTTTAATGTTACTGGGGATAATCAGTCATGGTCAGGCAAGATTCAGACAAAAGCGTATAAAATAAAGAAAAGGTCGAGTATATTCATTATAGATTTTAAAATTAAGACTATAACGACAGATTGAAATGAAATATTATATTTCGATAACAATTATGCCATCATCATCTTATGCATACTGATGTCTCAGTGTCGGATCCAGGGAAGGGGTGCAGGGGGTGTGCACCCCTGGTTCGATTTTGTGCCCCTACCTCAAAGATTTAACCAATACAAAATACTGTTTTTTCCCTTTGATTCTAAGGGGCGCACCCCTCACTGGGTTAACTATGTGCACTGCACCCCTCCCTGAACAAATTCCTGGATCCGCCCCGCTGTGTCTCACAGGAAACGATGGTATATTTATAACAGCCCACTTATGCAATTAAGCTAAGTCAAGTTAAGAAACATTAGGTATCATCAGAGGTATCATAGTCATATAAGAATAAAGAAAAACAAACCTTAGAAAAGATTTGTGGTGCATGGTTGAATTTCAGAAGAAGGGTGCAAGACAAAGTCTTTATGAACCACACGAAATGCTTGTTTCTAGAATTTGCACATGCATATTTAGAATTTCTCCATTTCTTTCCAAATTGATATTTAAACGTTCATGTTTTAGGGACTACTGGTTTTTAGTTTTTTATATTTTCATTGATTAGCTAATTTAGAAATGTTTCCCCACTCGGTAACCTCAGAATTCAAGATGAGCGATAGACAGACATTTCGTAAAGCGAAAAGAACAAGAAAATTCCAATGATGAGCCATGTTGTCTACGAATCGTCAGTCGGGTAGAGCAAGAAAACTATTCCTTTATGCAGCAAAGAATAAATTGAAGCTTAGCCAAATGAAGAAGCTACTTTTGTATAATGTTGCTTAACCCATGACCTTCATGCAGTTATTGGCTTTGATTCCAGAAGTAACCTGTACTGGACTGATCTAGAGGAGAATTGGAGATTCAGATAAACAGAAAGCGTTAGGGATGGGGGAGGGGAGGGGGGAGGGAGGCAAGGGGGTGTTAATCTATCTAACACAAATGGCTCACTCACTATATACAGCCCCCCAACCCTTTCAACCAAAAGCACCAGTTGGTCACGGGGTAATTAAAATAATTCTGAATTTTCAAAACATTCGATCTGCAAAACCCATACTCTCGTACAGCGGACTACTCAGAGACCCATGATGGACTGGATCCGGTCAAGACAATATATGATGATAGTGTTTGGGTTGCCTTTGTAAACTACGTCATATATAGAAGATAATATAGGTAAGTTGTAGTGCTTGGGAACGAGGTTATTCCGGGCGGAAGCCCTTGGAATTAAATTCGGAAAAATTAATTTCGATAATTAATTTTTCCTAATTTAATTCCAAGGGCTTCCGCCCGTAATAACCTCGTTCCCAAGCACTACAACTTACCTATATTATCTTCTACTATTTCATTAGTGCCACGCGGTCCACATACTCTCATCTACGTCATATATATATATATGGCCGACTGATTTACAGACGTTTGCTTAGCGGGACCATCTAGAAGAACTAGCTCGACGATGGGTTATACTTTACTTTAGTAAGCTATTGAACGCAACTGGCAAGATTTTGTCAGACGTTTGTTTGTTTGTATTGCAAACCAACACTGCTATGAATATTTTCGTGAAACCGACTCACGAAAAGAGAGTTGCTTACAGACAGAGCATAGTTAATAGAGGGGAATGGTTAGGAAACCTATTGTTATCAGGTCTTTGTTCGCTTTTGATGTTGAACCGGTCTTGACCGTGCACAATGTTTGATTTATGCTCATCCGAAATTGCAAAATAAGTAAACATAAACTTCGTCTATGGGATTATTGTAAGGAATATTCAAATATCTCTTATAAATCTTCAAGGTATTTTGAACTAGCAGCCAAGAGAAAGATTTTGGTCTGTTCACTCAGCCATTGCCAACAATGGTAAAACAATTGTAAAACAAAGGATTGTGCACGGTCACGCTTGAAAAAAGTGAACAAAGACTTATAACAAAAGGGTTTACTAACCATTTCCCTCTATTAACTATGGACAGAGTTCATGTGGGAACGCTTTGTCAAGATTGGTTTCTTACGACCTTTGTTTCTTGTCAAGTAAGTGAACGTTAAGCATTGTCCTATAGTATTCTAACTAAAAGCTTAGTATTTTAGTATTAGTATTTTATTGCTGAGGGTCGTTGACAGGATTGTAACTTGCATCAGCCACGGAAAGGTCGAAGTTCCAAGTTACCCTGTTCATCTTTTGCTTCGATTTATTTTCCTTAATTTTGAAGAATTAAAAGATGAACCACTTATTTATTCTAGGAAGCTTTCACGGCGCCTCAACGCTAGCCGAAAAGAGAAGAAATTCTTTGGCTTGCGAAGTTGGGGACTGATAGACTTAATATGATTAATGATCACCTAATACTCTGGTATTAGATGTTTGAGGCCATTAGATCGGCATCTAGTTAAAGCATATCGATCATATTACTGGATGGAGCGTAACGCAATGGGAATGCAACAGATTGCAAAAAAATTGGACTTGGAAGAATGAAAAACTTTTCTTTCCTAAATTGAAACTAATACACCTTTTGCTGTTCATTAACCGCAAAGGAATATTCATTGAAGTGAAGAAGCATTGTCATTAGAGCGAACAGGCATACAATAAGGCGAACGGAGTCTCAATAGTGCGATGGAACTTTCATTAAGAAATTTAGCATTGAATTTGACAATCATGAATATGTTTGCGTAAGTTCATTAACGTTTTCAAACTTTCATTAGCGTTTTGGTGCAGACAATAAACCACAACACACATTCAATACAGCGTTTTGGACATTTATTTACGCAATACAATATAAGTATATTTTATCAGGTCTTTGTTCGCTTTTGATGTTGAACCGGTCTTGACGGTGCACAATTTTTGATTTATGCTCATCTGAAATTGCAAAATAAGTAAACATAAACTTTGTCTATGGGATTGTTGTAAGGAATATTCAAATATCTCTTATAGATCTTTAAGTCTTTTGAACTAGCTGCCAAAAGCAAGATTTTTGTCTGTTCACTCAGCCATTGCCAACAATGGTAAAACAATGGTAAAACAAAGGATTGTGCACGGTCACGCTTGAAAAAAGTGAACAAAGACCTATAACAATAGGTTTCATAACCATTCCCCTCCATTAACTATGTTCCAAATGAGTCAGACTAGCGTCTTTTGAGGGCCTATGAAGATCCACAAAAATGCATAAAATGGTACAACCACATGTAAACATATCGTCCAAGATGTTTAAATAGAGAACACATTCAAAGATAAATTCCCTTTTTTGTTTTTGAAAATCTACAATCGTAAAAGCACAATACACTTATACACCTTTTGCTGTTCATTAACCGCAAAGGAATATTCATTCAAGCGAAAAAGCATTATCATTAGCGCGAAGAGGCACACAATAACGCGAACGGAGTTTCAAGAGCGCGATGGAACTTTCATTAAGGAATTTAGCATAACATTGGACAATCATGAATATGTTTGTGCAGGTTCATTAGCGTTTTCGAAGTTTCATTAGCGCCTTTGTGCAATCAATAGACAAAACCACACATTCAATAACGGTTTTTGGACATTCATTAGCGCAATACATTATTACTTTACTTTTTACACGGGAATTGTAGGATTTTAGCTTACTTTACATTTTTTACAACCCATGAATATATAGAAAACATGGCGTTAGGTATAAATATCAACTCACTACCTAAAATCCTACAATTCCCGTGTAAAAAGTAAAGTAATAATGTATTGCGCTAATGAATGTCCAAAAACCGTTATTGAATGTGTGGTTTTGTCTATTGATTGCACAAAGGCGCTAATGAAACTTCGAAAACGCTAATGAACCTGCACAAACATATTCATGATTGTCCAATGTTATGCTAAATTCCTTAATGAAAGTTCCATCGCGCTCTTGAAACTCCGTTCGCGTTATTGTGTGCCTCTTCGCGCTAATGATAATGCTTTTTCGCTTGAATGAATATTCCTTTGCGGTTAATGAACAGCAAAAGGTGTATTGTATTGCGTAAATAAATGTCCAAAACACTGTATTGAATGTGTGTTGTGGTTTATTGTCTGCACCAAAACGCTAATGAAAGTTTGAAAACGTTAATGAATCCACGCAAACATATTCATGATTGTCAAATTCAATGCTAAATTTCTTAATGAACGTTCCATCGCACTATTGAGACTCCGTTCGCCTTATTGTATGCCTGTTCGCTCTAATGACAATGCTTTTTCACTTCAATGAATATTCCTTTGCGGTTAACGAACAGCAAAAGGTGTACTGCAAATGCGGTTTTTTTTTTTGTTTTTTTTTTTTCCTCCTTTGATTATTCGTTTCTTTTCTTCTTTATTTCTTTAATTTTCAACAAAAAATAAATTTGCTTTTGCGGCACGACTTTCTCTGCGATTACCATGTCCCTCCAGTAGATATGAAGTACCAATTCTACATCACTCGAGGAGTGAGTTTCCAGTGAGGTAGGGGGGAGGGGTGGTCAGTTATATTTATTCTTAGTTGGCTGGATTGCACCACATCCTATGTTTTACGTCAAAGTTTAATCCTAATAAAAGTTTCTAATTACTCATAAAATATAGTTTTCTTATCTCAAAGCCTTAAAGGCTTAGTTTAGGCTTTTGTTCATCATCCTAATTGAGTTCTACGGATATTGTCCTTTGTCTTACTACCGCGATAAGATATTGAATACTAAAGATTTTGAGATTTTATGCCCAACTCTTTTACTACCGTCTAAAGTAAGAATTGCACCACTCACAGGCAATACGGATATCGTCATATCTATTTTAGAATTAGGAATTGCACCACATCCTATATTTTACGTCAAAGTTTGATCCTAATAAAATGTTCTGATCTAATTGCCTATTGTTAAAGGATTAGACTCTTTTTACTTTATGCTTTTGTTTCACCCTAATTGAGTTCTACGAAGTTGACTCATCAAAAAACAAACAATTAAATGACTTGCCCAAGGAAAAGAGCAAACACGTTTTTCAAAAATCTTTTTTATTCATTTATTTATAAAACGCTCAATGCATGTGAATACAAAAAAAGTTAGTTACAGCTCTTTTCATTTTTTAACTAAGTATTATGTTTTGATTGTCAGTATATATTTGTTCAATAGAAACACCCGTCACTTGAAACAATAGAGGACTGTGTTCTGCAAAATTTGCGAGTCAAAAAAACCTACTAGATATCAAGACCACGTTTGTAAACAATAGAAGACTCAACAAACACAGTGTTTTGATTGATTTTCATAGTTCAGCGTCACTACAGCTAAACTCCGAACTACACATTTTGCCAGTCGGGTATCGACTTGGCTATCGCTCTCAATCGTTCTGATCGTCGCGGTGGTTTTAAGATTTTACCAAGATATTTATCTGAATCTTGATAGCTAATCCACTTCACAGATTTTTCTTTACTTGACGGAGGAGTTGGTGGAAATCAGGTGGAGGTGGCAGGGATTGTGTTGTTTGGGGGTGCTGAATGAGGAGGCAATTGAAGAGGGTTGATCAAAACTAGTCGTGGTTCTTAATGGAGTGGAAGGAACCTCCGGTGAAGCTGAAGCTCTCGCTCGATTGAGTTCCAGAGCAGGAGTTCTAATTTTGAGGTTAGCCGCTCTAGGAATGAAGGCGTTTTAGTTTTGGGTGTGGTGTAGCCGCTATCAGTGAGACTTGTTGAAGTAACATTTTCTGGGGATGTTAGACTAGTGGGGAGACTGGGACTTGTCAATGGTGGTACCTGTGGTGATTGCATCATTTCCAGCATTGAGCTGTGGGGCGAACGACTTTGAATTTGCTGTTGTAGATTAAGATATCGATCGTATAGCTGCGAATAATTTTTGATTTTAGTTCCGCAGGGGTATTGGAATCCCTGAGAATGCTAGTCATTTGCTCTCTAAGTTCTGCATTGTTTTTAATATAGGCGATTGTAAATAGCTTTGACGTTCGAAATAGTTAGAGATAGATTGCGTGACATCTGACTGTCCACCACCAAGTTGCGAAATTGCTGTTTTTGACAGCTTCGTCTGCAAAGCAGGCAGATCATTGGGAAGAACATTCGTCCCGAAGCCTGCATTCTTCTGGTGTGTTTGGTTGAGATCCACGAAAAGATACCCATAAGGTTTTTTGAACAGCGGCTTCGTACTTTTGCACAAACTGTTCTGTTTTTTTCCCGGGTACATTTGTTTTCCCAATGTCATCATTTGTAGTTTGTCTCTTGGGTTTTTAAAAGAACAAGGTAAGAGCCGCATTCAAACTCAGGGTGCGCATGATTTTTCCTTGAAAGTAGAGATTCTGCATCAGGAAAATGACACTGAGGTTGCGATGATGAGATCCTTTGGTAAATAGGTTCATGATTCTCTTGTCGTTGGATGTCTCTGTCATTTGATCGTCAATTACAATCACATTATTGATTTTGGGGTCGAAGTAACCATCCTCGTCAATATCGTGGGGTATGCCTTTCACGAACTCGATCCCGGGAATGGTTGCTAACATTTGTTCGTAAGCAGGTTGCCATTGTGCGTAACTCCATACAATACGCCGTGGTGATGGATTTATGACTTTTGTTGCATGTTCAAACAAATTCTGAACCCAGACCGTTTTTCCAGAATCCAGTCATTCCAGCTACCAGAGCAGTGAACGGATGGAGTAACTGAAACCTGTCACATTTCGTGTGATCTTCAACCATTTTGAGGCAATGGGTACGGAGTGAATCGATGACTGCTTTTTCGCATTTGTTCTTGACCGATCCAATACTTTCGTTGCGAATTGTCCAACTTATGGGTTCGGACTTAAATGAGTGTATAAATTCTTTTGCTGCTTTTCGCAAATAGGACAGAACCCGTGTCATCGTGCGTCTTTCGAAGAATGAGGCCAATTCCTATAGGGAGCGCTATTTATACGAATTCAGGGATTCTAGTCTACATAAGATTCTAGTGTAGATATAAGAATCTAGTAGAGTCTAGTTTAGAGTCTCAGTGTAGAATCTAGTGTAGAATCTAATGTAGAATCTAGTGTAGAATCTAGTGTAGAATCCTAGTGTAGAGTCTAGTTGTGAGAGTCTAGTGTAGAATCTAGTGTAGAATCTAAATGTAAGAATCTAGTGGAGAATCTAGTTGTAGATCTAGTGTATAATCTAGTGTAGAATATAGTGTAGACTCTAATGTAGAAGTCTAGTTTGTAGGAGTCTAGTGTAGAATTAGTTGTAGAATCTAATGTAGTAATTCGTGTAGAGGTCTAGAGTCTAGTGTAGAATCTAGTGTAGAATCTAGATTAGAATCTAGTGTCGAGTCTCGTGAGAATTAGTGTAGCATCGAGAATAGTTAGAATTGTTAGATCTAGGTGTAGCATTAGTGTAGAATCTAGGTGAGGAATTTGTAGAATCTAGTGTAGAAATCTAGTGTAGAATCTGTGTGAGAATCTAAGTTAGAATTGACGGTCGAATCTACGGTAGAATCTACTGGAGCATCTATGTAGAATCTAGGGAATCTGTACTGGAATCTACGTATAGAGTAGATAGTAAAGAACCGTTGTATAACAAATACGATGTTCTTTCCGGTCATTTATGAAATCAAACCATCCCGAGAGAAACTGTCTCTTACTTCGTGATAACTTTGGCTATAAAATCTGTGACTAAATGCCCAGAGCATCCGAGAAGAAATGTTTTGCTTGCAAACAGCCCACTCTCCCGAACAAGCATGTGAATGTGTGAGGTCTGTCTAAATTTATACAAGGAACAATTCCCATATCAGAGCAAAAGGAAAGATGAGACCGCACAAGGATGATATAAGAGGAGTTAGCTCATGGCCAAAGACATTAAGGCAAGGAAAAAAATTTATGATTCAAAAGGCGGAGGGGCGTGGTGGGGCGGAGGTCTGCATCCTTCTAATGAGGCGCTCCTGAGCTTTTACTGCTATGAAAAAACCGCCCAATGCCAAGAACTTCTTTGTACTAGTAGAGGTCATTCATGAAAGAGAAGAAGAGTTTCAGAAGAGAGAAACCGCGAGAACCCGAGCTGAGCTGAGCGACGATTATTCAGCGAGGAGGAGCAATTTCGAAATCGGATGAGAATGAAATCAATCGAATGGCAAGACAGCTCCACTAAAGCATACGCGACAAAAGGCACATGATTTACCTTTAGCATGGGTAGCAGACAAAGCTATTTTGTATTGAATTCCCATGGGAAATGACTCATCATCAAGTGGAATTCCATAGCCAACATGAAAGAATTTAATCGAGTATGCTTTGTACCTACAACCCAGAAGTTAACGCCCCAAGGGGCTCAAGGACTTTTACCAGTGGATGGCAGAGTTGAGTTGGGACAAGAATCTTATTCGCAACAAAATATATGGCAGATTCTGATGAAGGCAACCAGAGGATAACGATGAGTACGGATGTTAGCAATAGTGGAAACGAAAGTGGACAATGATGCTGAAGAACCAAGAGGAACTTTGACAGCGAGGATCAGCGCGGAGAGTGAGAGGGAGGACGAAGAAGAAGAAGAAAGAAGAAGAGGAAAGAAAGAAAAGAGAGGTCACGCGTGTCAAGGAACCCAAATCGTTTTTAAAGTATCAGTTGGCACAAATGCTACCGAATTGCTGTTGGCACGAAGAGTATAACAGTCCTCAAAACGAATTAGTCGTGTTGACGTTTGCAACACCCATTTTGTTATCAGCTGCCAAAATACAAAAACAAAGTGTATCGTTGCGAAGACTGGAAATTTAATGCATGAACTT